>NW_008603347.1:0-21823 GCF_000691845.1 Merops nubicus | reverse complement strand
TGGCTCTCCCTGCAGGGCCGGCCGCACCCTGGGGGGAAGCTATAAGGCAAACTCACCACCTCTTTATGAAGGGCTGTGGGAATCACCCATATGTCAACCTTAATTCAGGGCTCAGGGTTCAGACCCCAGCATTTCAATAATTTCTTTACTTTCAAGGTAGCTTCAGGTCATAATGTGATTTAGGGCTCTATATGCTATGATTCCATATCCTGTTCTATTTTAGAGAGCAATTTGAATATATTTGCAATTAACAGAAAGCTATATTCTGAAAAAAAACATGGTTTCTCTAATACAACCTAATCTTACGTTTTATTAACGGATTTCAACATAGTGCTTTTTGGAATTAACCTTACTTCTTCCCTTTGCTTTACCACTATATTATAGGGAATTGGTAAAATCAGGCTGGCATCCATTAGAGATCATGCATTTAAGGAAAAAAAAAAAAAAAAAAGGCAGCCTGCTGACCTTTTAATTTTAAATCTTTCCACAGCAAAAGACATAAAATTTGTTTTTAAAGCTTCCTATGTCTAGAAATTCTGCTCCATTCAGTATTTTTTTTCCCTTTTTATTTAGTGTAAAAGCTTTAGGGACAGAACAGGTTTAGAGTTTTCACAGTTGTTGTAGTTTCAAGTAATGAAAAATAATCAGACAGATCAATATATAAATGTAGGTAATATCCAAAGGGCAGCCAGGATTTCCCATTCTGCTTAGATGAATTTATGTATGACTGTAACACTGCCTTTGGAGAGAGAGCAAATATCTTGATCTTTTCATGTAGTACAGCATTATATCATAGGCAATGTATCTGATCAAAGATAGAGGCAGCCTCAACTAGTAATTGTTGCATCAATTTTATTTCTATATGTTTAAATACATAACTGTTATGTAGAAGTTTACAATAAAATTACTCAAATCCTCTGATCCTGACAGAAGCCTGAATATACTATATATACTATATACTGTGAATATACTATATATATATATATGATTTACTACGGCTCTGAAAAATAGAAAATAAAAAGAGAAGGTGTATACCTTGTTCTGCCATATAAAATCTATCTCTGTCCTCTGGAATCAGTGACAAACACTGGGAATATGTTCTACACATATTCCTCCCAGGGTTATCCTAAAAAACAAATGCCAGGAGGACAATTTGCCATTTTAGGATGTACAGTATTTCCTATAGAACTGCGTTCTCCCATTCTTCATACAGGAATTCCACCTGTTTTTCTCCATAGTAGCAATAATGTACTGACTGGTGAAGAATATATATTTTAGCAGGTTGCCAGGACTTGGGATGTACAAGTGCCTCTGCATCTTAGCAATCATAGATCCTTTGTTCCTGTGCTGAGTTATGTGAATCATGCACATACAGAAGCAGAACGATCTATTTTTGCCAGGAGGACTCAAGTAATCTAGTTAGTTGCACATACAGCAGTACAATGAAAAGAAAGAATCCTAGGGTGAATGTCACTGAAAGGTTAAATCTGACAAGTCTGACATGCTTTGCACAGAAGTGAGAGTTTGCTTGAAGTACAGCAAGCTCATGTTCAATGCCTTTGTCTTCACATTCGTAATGCTGCAAAAGCACAGTCAAGAGGGACTTCTCTCTTCTATATGTGACATATGTTCCTATATCTGATACACAGCAACCAGATTCCTTTATAGACAATGGAGTTAAAGAAACGTTCTAAAACTTTTTTTTTTTTTTTTCTCCAGTCAGAATCTTTTCAGAAGTCGGGTGGCCCATAAGGAATTCCTTAGAGATGGAGGGACTGGAACCAGAGGTGGACCAGCTCTCTGAGTTTGAACCCAGATAGATTTGTCACATCACAATTTGATGTATGGTAATCTAAACCAATATAGACCAAAGCCTCATTGCTACAACTCTTTCTACAGTACCACCTGAGTTGTACATGTGCTGGTAACTATGTTAATAGGCTTTTCCCTTCATTAATAGAATCATAGAATGTTTTAGGCTGGAAGGGACCTCTAGAGGTCATCTGGTCCGACATCCCTACACAAGCAGGGACATCTCTACCTAGGTCAGGTGGCCCAGGGCCCTATCAAGCCTGACCTTGAATGACTCCAGGGTGGGGGTCTCCAACAACTCTGTGGGCAGCCCATTCCAATGATCAATCACTCTTATATTAAAGATTTTTTTTTTTAATATTAAGTCTAAATCTATCCTTTCCTAGTTTAAAACCATTACTCCTTGTCCTGTCATTACAAACCCTTTTGAACAGACCTTCCCTTGCCTTCATATATCACCCTTCAAGTACTGGAAGGTCCCCCTGAAGCCTTCTCTTCTCCAGGCTGAACAACCACAACTCCCTTAGCCTGTCCTCATAGGAGAGCTGCTCCAGCCCTCTGATCATTTTGGTGGCTCTCCTCTGGACTTGCTCCAATATGTCTACATCCTTCTTGTGCTGGGGGCTCCAGAACTGGATACAGTACTCCAGGTGAGGTCACCAGAGCAGAGTAGAGATGCAGAATCACCTCTCTTGATCTGCTGGCCACAGTTCTTTTGTTGCAACCCAGAATGTGATTGGCCTTCTAAGCTGCAACTGCACATTGGTGGCTCATGTCCAGTGTTTCCATCCACCAGCACTCCCAAGTCCCTTTCCACAGGACTGCTCTCCAGTAAACCCTCTCCCAGCCTATACTGATAGTGCTGGTTACTCCGGGTGCAGGACCCAGCACTTGGTCTTGTTGAAACTCACCAGGCTAACCTGGGCCCACCTCTCCAGCCCATCCAGGTCCCTCTGGATGGCCTCCCATCTCTCTGGCATGTCAAGTGCACCTCCCAGCTTGGTATCATCCACAAACTTGCCGAGGGTGCACTCAATACAGCTGTCAATATCATTAATGAAGATATTAAACAACACTGGTCCCAGCACAGACCCCTGAGGGACACCACTCATCACCTTCCTCCATCTGGATATCGAGACATTGACCATCACTCTCTGGATGCAACCACCCAGCCAGTTCTCTATCCACTGAACAGTCCACACATCAAACCTGTAATTCCTCAATTAGGATGTTGTGGGGGACAGTGTCAAAGGCCTTACAGAAGTCCAGAACAGAATCAACTCATCCCTCTTTGAGCAGAGGAGCATTGCTAGTAAGGCAGTTTCCCCACTCACAGCTGCAAAGTTCCTGAGAAACATCTCTGTGAATATAAAGTATTTGTACATCTTTGAGAAAAACAGCACAAATAACTTCAGAATTTTCCTCCTACATCTTGCTCAGCCTCCTGTCTTTCACAGTAAGCCATATGCATGACTAGGGAGAACCAGAAGAACAAAGTCAGCATACATTATAATTCTCTAAAATACCATTTCCAACCTTCAACCCTATGTGGATTATCATGTGCTAGATGTGTTGTCCATGCATTTAGTAGCCCCCACCATGGATCTCTTTTCTATGATTTTCCCCAGTTTCCCTTACTCCCAAGTAAATATTTAGTAGATACAATAAAACATGGAAGAGTTCTGTAGCTTAATGAGTCTATTTTTACAAAAAGAGACATTGTCTGTGACAGTTAAGATGGCCTTTTGCTCCCACTCTGCATCAGATTTTACAGTTATCCAGATCCTATATTCTCTAGTGAAGATGTGCAAGAATAGAGACAGAATGTCTTTCTTCTGCATTTATCAGCATCTAAAGGGAAAAAAGGAGCAAATCTATATGCAAATGCAACAAAAGAACACAAACCAGTATCTACTGAACCACCTTTAATCTTTTGCTTCTTAATTTAGGTGGGGCAAGTTAATGATAGGAATATATCTGCCTGCACTGAACTCATCTCTTCTGTTTAAAGTGAGTCAGAAATCATAATTTTCTATTCTGCTATGTTTTGCATCTGTGAAAGTCATGCTTACTCCTTTCTGTTGGACCTGTGTACCCATTTTCTTCACTGTGAGATAAAGTAACTCTCAGCTGTGCGTTGCTGCGATAATTGAAGTAGATTGTGAGTGATTTGATAGATATGACAGAGGTAACCTTCAAATCATTCTCTTATGATAGATACAACAAAACCACCACACATGCTGCTTTAGCTAGGGGTTATAAAAAAGGTACCCCCGTCCTTGCCAATACTGAGCTCACAGAGCAATGTCTTATCAATGCCCACCTCACTGCCTAGTTATCAAGAAGTGCAGAGGTGCAGTGGCTTATCCAAAGAACTGCAGCCTTCCAACGAGCAGAAGAGACAGAGACTTCCACAGACTGTGCCCGCAAATACAAACTTAAAAAGATAAATCTGGGTCAGCAGAAGACTACTGTATCCATGTTATTCATAAGGCAGCAGTCTACAGATCGATCTATTTTGAATTCAGGTGTTTAATTAAGCACAAAGACCACCGCAGAACAGAAGAGCCTCTGACTGACATCCAAGGAATCTTGTGTCTGCTTCTGTACAGAATGAGCTGTGATATTGCAAAAGACTCAATACAAAAATGCTTTGCTTTGCATGAGGTACCCAGATTCAGCTATAACATACAAGCAAGAACTGTGGGCATCTTAGTCAAAAGAAAATCTAATTTCTGGATTAGAATTATAGTTCTATATATGAGAGAGCAAATAGGGCAAAGAAGAGGAAGGCACAGAAAAGAGGAGGCAGGAGTGATGCCTTATCATCCATGAACAAAGAACTAACTTCAATTCACTTTTATTCAAGGAATAAAGAATAAACCATGCACTGGACTGAGAAATTACACAGGGGTCCTTTCCAGGGCTTCGTGGCAGAGTAGAGCCACAAACTGTGTTTGTTCAGTTTTTTTTCTTTTACATTAAAACAGCATATTTCTTGCTAAGAAATATACAGTCCTACTGCAACATTATTTGTTTTACAGCTACTATTCCACAGATTTAGAGCATATGATTGAGTACAACAGCATGAAAAGAGTCAAAATGAGCCTGTACTACAGAAAATGAATGCACACTTTTTTTTCTTCCTTTTCTAAAACACCTTCCTGATGTCAGCAATTTGTTTATGTTTGCAACTCTCACCTGCTTGCTTTCCTCATTGGTTTTAGTTCAAAACATCCACATGAAAATATATACACGGAGTAATGTACTGAAGAGAATCAATTGCTTTGAAAACATTGTCAAGAATTTTTTTCTGAACCTAAGTCCTACTGGTTTTATTATGCCTGAGTACCTTGAAGTTTAATTCAAACTTTGGGTGAACCTCAGACTCATAGAGAAGTTTTAAAATAATCATGGGAGTTGTTAACTAAACAGTTTATAACAGATACCATACACAAACTTATATTTAGATATTTTCAATTTTAGCTATTTTCATGTTTATGTATAAAGTAGTTACTGTCAAGGTTTCCAATAGTATAAGAGTTGCCACAGCTTCAGAAAACATTTATTTTCCTCTTGACAATGGTAAGAAAAATATTTTCATAAGGATTTTGAAGGAAAAAAAGGCCCAAATTTGCTCCAGCAGCCTTCAGAAATCTCTGAATACCTCAGAATATATGCTAACAACCTCTTGGAGCCTTGGGTCTCCAGAAAAGTAAAATTCCACTTCATACATCTGTTGAGTCTTTTTTTTTTAGTTTCCCCAAGTAGTCTGGATTGATTTGAGAAGGGAGATAAAAACAAACTTGGATATCAAATTATTCCCTCACACAAAAAAAAAAAGTACATAATAGAGTATAATTCTATCCCTCCTGAGTACCTGAAACAGGCAGGGAAAAAGTTACTTTCCCAGCCAATCTCTTCTAAATAAACCTGTTCTAAATGGATTTATACTTGCCAGCATTGTTTCTCCGTTTTCATCTTTAATTCCCTTTTTTCAGAACCACTCATTTTCTTTCATCATGCTCTTCTCTCTGACCAGGTTCTACCCCAGTATATCTCATTCATTTTGAATGATACCTGTTAGCTTGCACCTCCTTCAGTTCTGCTTATTTGCATCCTAGTCCTACATTCCTTCAGTTTGTTGTCATAAGAAAGGATGGCGTTGAAGTTTTTTGGTCTCCACAATCATTCTCTGACTCCCTAGCTCTCAGCTGGAACTCATTGTTTCAATCCAGAAACACTCAACCCTAAAACTCCTCACATTTACAGGAGAGATCTGGCTGCACTTCAGACATAGTATAATTTTGATGAAGGGCAAAGCTCCTTTCCAAATTTTGTGTTATCTAGAGAGAAAGTGGGATATTAGGAGGATGATTTAATAACCTAACACAAACCTGAGCAGCACAAAGACACACGCTCATTATGGAAAAATTATTTCCATAATTTTCTATGGTAGATGTGCTTAGAGCAAGATCTTTGGCATGGAGGTTGTTTCTTCTTCTCTGTCTATGGAAGGATAGTACAATGGGGAGCCAAATTTCAGGGGTGCCACAGGGCATCAACATGGCGTATAGAATCAGTATCTGAAGGAAAGAGCAACTCTCCTGACAGCCTGTGTGAGAATGAATGTCCCCAAATTTCTTTTCAGTCATCAGATCAGTCACTTGCTGCTACTTGTTGATATGTGCTGGATTGAGAAGGAAGTGGTTTTGTTTCCAAACAAAAGTGAATTAAGAAAAGCAGGTGTCTGAAACACTGCAGCTTCCCCTTTTTCCACACTTCAGGCTGCTCATCTTATTTTCAGTTCTAATAATTAACAGAGCTAACCTCCAGTCAGTTTTTCAGTTCATTGTTAAAACTGGAACACTACTCATGGTTTCTGTGCCAATCACAAAAGAATTGCTTTGCCTCTTCTCTGCCTTGTGCCTTGCTCATTTAAATAATATAGGGTTTTGTACATTTCCACTGGCCCAGGCTTCCTGTGCTGCTGGCTGCTGCCTCTCTCCACAGCTCTGTCTATTTTGCTGCTCTGCCTCCAGAGGTATGGAGAGGAGACAGGAGGATGAGCTCTTTCCAAAGCTTAGCTGGAGTGAGGCAAAAACAATAGCAACTAGCAGCAAAGGGTAAACAGACTGACAGAAGCTTTTAAATATTATGGTGTTAAAAACCATACAGGAATTATAGACAGGAAGAAAATGGAAGAGAGAAAATTATAGGACAGGAGAAAGCAAAATATAAAAGACAATGAAGTGGTCAAGCGACAACTTCAGCAAGCTAGGAACAGTCTATTGTATTAGCCACCAGAAACCTGGTTTACATTACGTGTAGACAGATAACACTGCCTAGAGAGTGACAGGATGAGAGTGACAGGATGAGAGTGACAGGACACTTGTTTCCCTTGTTCTGCTACCATTGTCCTCTCTTTGTTGCCCCCTCCTCCTCTCTGATTTCTTTTTTCGTACTAGTTCTTTGTATTACTTTTTTACACTATAGGTTTTTCAGTTTACCTTTCTTAGCTTCTTGATCCTGTGTTTGAAACAGAGATGAGGAAGAGGAGGGGACCTGTACAAGCCTTAAATGCCGAGGACAAAATCTTAGACTTTGAAGCAGCAACAGAGAAGGAATCAGTAGAGAAAAGAAAGCACTTGTTTATTTCTCTAGCTCTGGTTTTGCCTTTTTTTTTCCCCACTACCCTGTTATATGGGTGGGGTTTTTTTATATACATAGCACATATTACTTTTCACACATTCTTTGCTCAATAGCACACAACTATATGCATATGACCCTGGCAACATCAGGTCACTACTGTGCATAAGTTTTATTACCAGTTCTCACAATCTTATCACCATTTCTGTAATATTTAATGCTTTTCTTGAAGCTCCATCTCTCATATTCATATCATTATGTGACAATCTCAAGTTATATTCTTTGAAAAATAAACAAAGGGTGGGATTCATCTCACCTAATTTAATATGTGTAGGTTGTAGACATCTACATTTCAGCTAACCCCCTAGGCTGACTTTAGAGTCAATGAAGTGAATCAGGCAAATTTAAAGCATGGGTTTTTCTGCTGTATATTAAAGGTATATTTTAGGATAAGATATGATGCACCCAACAAGTGGCTGCTTCTCCCTGCTGATACAGAGGAAGCCCTGGATAAATAGCTGAGCTGTAAACAATTACACTTGGTCAGATGAACCTGTTTTACCTCTGGACTTTGCAGGAAAAAAAAAAATCAGAAAGCAATGTCTAATATGGGTGACCTTCTAGTGCCTGTAACATTAATATGCAAATAAGAATAACTCAAAAATTTATTTTTTTTTAAACATACACAATTCTTCTGATGACTGCATGCCTGCATAGGAAGGACACTGTCTTAAACCGCAGTACACCAGCCAGATCTTTCCCTTCAATTCTAAGCTATCCATGGAGGATATGAGGTGGCTAACAACCAGAGGAATAAAAACATTAAAACATTCACTCACAGTGCAGGATGAAGCAAAGACAGGAGTAAACCAAGTCAAAAGCCAGGTGACCAGGCCAGTTTCAATCATATAGCAACTGCCAAAACCCAACAGCATTATTACATACATAAACCCCCCTCTGCTCTCAGCTACAGTAGAGTCCCATCATCACAGGGAGCTCTACCTGCGGTGCACAATCTGGGAACCCTTCCAATAACTGGAAACCCCACACAAACAAACTTCCCCAATCACTGAAACAGAGGCAGGCTTTATACTGCTAACTTTAGAGGTGTGACACCTGATTTTAATTCAAAAGGCAGGACATCTGGTGGTGATTTCCTAATTAGTTTTCACCCAAAATTGGTCAGACCTTGAGAGAAAACCAAGAGGAAGATCTTTCTTGCCTGCTTATGGACATCATCCATATGTTAACCCTGATTCAGGGCTGGGGGTTTAGACCCCAGCACTTCAACAATCTACAAAAATTTCAGGCTTTCATTTATTTTTTCTATTTGATGACCATACTCTTTTTTGTTGTTTTGTTACTTTTAATACCTGAAACTGGTAAGATATCCTGCTTTAAAAATAACATTTCCCCTTCTCTTCAAATCTTTCTTTGTCTCTCGCTTCACCTACCTTGCAGTTCACTCTCTTTTCAGGGCTTTTTTCGTATTCTGAGATTCACTTTATTGACTTTTGCAAGGGTATTCGGAAGGCAAGAACATCTGCTTCACAAGGTTATCTGATCATGGAGCTTTTCAATGCAAAAGGAGATAATGAGTAAAGGGGGGAGAGATAACACAGAAAGACAAACATGGTAGACAAAGGATAATAGAGACAAAGGCAAAGACCAAAAGGGGCCAGCTACTAATTGCTGGACCATTAAGAAACTCCAGGCACAGCTTAAGAGAGGATCAAGCCTGTACTTTATAAATGACAAGCAGGGACTTGGATACTCCAGGTGTTTCTGTGGGACTATGCAAAATTTACAAAGGAAAGTTTAGGGGGAGGGGATAAAGAGAGGATTAGACAGAAATAGGCATAAGAGAGGAAAACTGCATGTAAAACAAGGTTGGTCAACATGCCTATCTGACCCAGCACCATGCCTGATCATAACAGTCTGCCCTGTCTCCTGATTAAATCCTGTCTTAAAGATCTCTCTGTGTACTCTCACTCTCTATACAAAGTCTATGTCACTTCTGCAAGGACAAGGTGACAGCTGCTGGTGGGAATGGATTTGGGACCAGCAGCTGGAGTCACACTAGGGGTGTGGGGACACCTGTGACCTGTGATGCCAGCTACTGGAGCCAGTGGGGTCTCTGTGCCACCCACTGGAGCGAGTGAAGGTCTGAGTCCCAGCCATTGGGGTGGAAATGGTTTGTGTCCTAAAAAAACAGCCACTAGGTGAGCGGGGCAGGCAGGAGTGAGGAGTGTGAGTTATTCATCACTGGCAGTGGGAGCAAGACCGTGGGACCATGGCCTCTGTGCCTAGGGCCAGCTGCTTGGGGGGAGCAAGTGTCTGCATCTCCCCCAGATCATATGTATGGGGTGTGTGTATCCACTAGCAAACCTCACACAGGGCAAGCCAGTCAGGTGGGGACCTGTGGGGCAGTTAAGAGGGCCCAGGATGTGGGCAGGGGTGTTGGAGAAATGGAGGGCCCGTGCCAGTACTTGGGGAACAGGTGAATGTACAAGTGCTCATGAATTTAGAGTGACGTAAATGTGCTTTCACCTGTGACCTTGAGAAAACTTCAGAAAATGACTGAGATTTTTATAACTGGCTTTAAATAAATAAATAACCAAATAATTCCTTCCTATCTTCAGAGTTTGGTTTTTTTTTCCTTGTTTATGCACTACATCTGGCTACATTTGACACACCTTGTAATAGTATCCCAAATAGAGCTGTGTGAAACTTGGCAGTTTCACTTCCCAGGGGCTCATGCAATTACAGTCTGTAAAACATATATCACTTAGCTAAGGAACAACTAAGGAGAGCAATAATAACCCACAAATTTTTCATGGGAAAGTATTACAGAAGGAGAGGCACTATTCCAAGTGACAAAAAAAAAAGGGTTATAGCTCCAGGAAGAATAATGAGATAAAATTAAGGAGGGTGTTTGGTTTGATTATTTTGTGAAATATCAGGAGGAGAAATTGTCCTGACTGGAGAATAATTCACCTTGTTGCTCCTCTAAGAGAAATATTAGAAGCTCTGTCACTTAGAAAATGCATTGACAAAGGGGAAAATAAGGAATAATCCACAGAATAAAAAGGCAATGAGTTTAAGGGGGAGTGAGATGATTTTTCAGGCTTTAGAAAAGTTTTTTAGCCTGTGCAGCATATTATGTGAATGCTTGCGCAACTTTTCACAAGCTATTGAATTCATAATTTTTTTACAGAATCCTAGGGGAAAACACATTAAAAAACATTGATCATAAGTAATTTGAATATTTAATTATCTGTTTTAGATTGTGACGGAGAATTTTAAGTTTGCCATGGTATTAAAATGATTTGGGATGGAACAGATAGGAAGGGATGTGGGGGTGACGTGTTAATACCATGCTGAATAATAAATATTCACAATTAATCTGGAGTGAAGGCTGGACACCGGCATCAGTAGGAGGAGCAACACTGCACTGTGAAGGATCCCCAGGGCAAAGCTGTGGGGAAGAGCCTGTCCTCACAGTACACAAAGTCTAAATATCTACCAACATCTTTCAGACTGATGAACAAAATGGTTCTTATAATATAAGCACTGTTGGTCCAATGCTTCATGGGCAGGGTTGTAAGCAAAGACACCACGTCTTCTTATATGCCACCAGGCAAATCCTGGCCTTTTTTGGACAGAAAAGATGTTCTTTGTTGTCTCTGGGTATTCACCCACTGTCTGCCAGATTCTCAGTAGATTAAACAGTCCTGTATTTTCTTCTGAGTTTATGTTTGTAGTACAGCTTCACTCTATTTTCTGGCTTCTGAGAAAAAAAAAAAAAGAAAAAAAGTACTTGTTTTTCTTTTTATTTTCTTCTTACTTTTCAGTATTATTCTTGCTCTATACTAAACAAATCACTGTTCAACAGTTTGACTATGAAGAAAATGAAAATAATAAATAGTCTGCAAAGGGCAAAGGTTGACTGTTTCTTGCAGAATCTAATTTGCTAAGCTTTACAAATTAGACCAAGAAAACTGAATATGTGTGAGGTTTTTACCTCATTCGGTACTCTGCTATTCCATAAACGGTTGCAGGATAAAACTATTCAATTAAGATAAGGTACTGTATATTGTTCAGAAAACATATTATGTCTTTTTGAAAGTAAGTTTCTGTTTTCTCATCTCTTTTTTGAAGTTTTCTTTCTTGTGGATAAAGTATCTGCTTTCTGTGTTCTTGTTTAACTCAAAGTACTTTTCGTGATCTGAAATTAAAAACATGCACTAAAAATATTGTAACACACTAAAATATTATGTATTAGTTTACTGACCCCTGGCTTCAACAGTAAGACATATATCATGTTTCCAGTGACAGTATTAAATCTGTGGTATATTATACAACAAAAATATTGTAGAATTATAGAATGGTTTGGGTTAGAAGGGACACTTAAAGGTCATCTAGTCCAACCCCCATGCAGTGAGCAGGGACATCTTCAACTAGATCAGGCTGATCAGAGCCCCATGCAACCTGAGCTTGAATGTTTCTGGGGATGGAGGGAGCTTCTACCACCTCTCTGGGCAACCTGTTCCAGTGTTTCACCACTCCCAGCATAAAAAATTTCTTCCTTATATCTGGCCTAAATTTACTCTTATCTAGTTTAAAATCATTACCCCTTGTCCTCTTGCAATAGGCCTTGCTAAAAAGACTGTCCCCACTGTTCTTACAGGCACCTTTTAATTACTGAAAAGCAGAAGTAATGTGCCATCCAAGCCGCCTCTTCTCCACGCTGAACAACCCCAACTCCCTCAACCTTTCCTCATGGGAGAGGTGTTCCAGCCCTCTGATCATTTCTGTGGCCCCCCCTCTGGACCCACTCAAACATGTTCATATCCTCTTATGCTGAGGAGTCCAGAGCTGGACACAGTATTCCAGGGGTGTTCTCACTAGAGGGAGTATAGCAGCAGAATCACCTCCCTCAACCTGCTGGCCTCGCTTCTTTTGATGGAGCCCTGGATACAATTGGCGTTCTGGGCTGTGAGTGCACATTGTCAGCTCATGTCCAGCTTTTCATTCACCAGTGCTCCCAAGTCCTTCTCTGCAGGGTTGCTCTCAATCCCTTCACCCTCCCCCAGCTTGTATTGATATCAGGGTTTACCCTGACCCAGGCTCAGTATGTTGCACTTGACATTGTTGAACTTCATGAGGTTCACACAGGTCCACTTCTCAAACTCGTCCAGGTCCCTCTGGATGCTATCTCATCTCTCAGGTGTGTCAACTACACCACTCAGCTTGGCATCATCTGCAAACCTGACGAGGGTGCACCTGTCTATGTCCTTGATGAAGATATTAAACAGCGCGGGTCCCAGTACAGACCCCTGAGGGACCCCATTTGTCATCTGCCCATCAAGCCATTAACCACCACCTTCTCGACGCAAACATCCAGCCAATTCCTTACCCAACAAACAGTCCACCTATCAAATCCCTATCTCACCAATTTAGAGAGAAGGATGTTGTGGAGGATTGAGTCAAAGACTTTACAGAAATCCAGACAGACAAATCTATAGCTCCTCAGATTTTATTATATAGAATTCTATATTATTGTATCTTTATATATGTAACTATACAATGTATTATATTGGTTTTTTATACAAGAATAACATTATTATGATTGAAGAAAGAAAACAGGACAGTTATTGCAACAACATAATCTATCATATATTAAAAAGCACATGGGTCATAAGGAAAGATGAAACTTTGACTAAAACACAATCAGTGTTTTAAACTTTCTAAAACACTCTGTCAGCCATTTGCCAACATCCAGCATAAGACATTTCTTTCTAGGAACTGCTGCTTAGTGAAGAAATAAATGCACCATATCACAATATTCATGAGGTTACCCTGGCAGGGTACCCTGCCACGTTAATACCAGAGCGTGCACCTACATACATGAATTTATTAATTTATTTTCACAATACCTGTCAGAATTATATATGAATTATCAGATATAACACATACATTAAAAATTAAGCGTTCCAGCACTGTGGAAAAGTTAGACAGGTTTGCCCCACTCTACAGTAACAATTCAATTTTTTAAAAAAAAAAAAGTCCATATTTAGAAAAGAACACTGTTCTATAAGGAACAAACATCCTTCTGATTTTCAGATACTCAATCCTGCATATGAAATTTGGAGTCCTAGCCCAATTATCACAGTGTCTTAGAAGCTAAAGTTCATGGGAACGGCACCATACACAACCCCATTCTATTAAATTTAAAACACTGGAATAAGAAAAAAAAGTACATCTATCTGAAACTAGAGTTTGCTGGGTATAGAGTTTACACCACAGTCCAGTGTCTTTTCTGTGAAATCTCAAGCAAGTCCTAACCCCTGGCAAAGAAAAATCTGTAATGTTACCAATGCCTTCAATTAATTGGAAAAGCAACACATGAGAGAATTCCTTCCTTTCCTTCCTTTACCTATGTATTCTGCATTTTAAACACACTAAGTAAACAAAAGAATATAGAAGCCAAATGCATGCTTTCTGCCTCCCACCTGAGAACAGACAGTGCTGGGCCATCAATTTCAGTACCTCAAACCTGCACAGCAAGACAGCTTCAATAAGAAGAGTCCATGCTGGAATCTACAAGCCTGTTTCAGTTTCAAAATCTATAGTTTCAGTGATAGACTACCAATGATTATAGCTGCAAAATGCACCAAGCCAAATTACTGTTAATGTTCTGAGAGGTAAGACTGGTGCAATAAGAAGAAAAATTACTTTACTCTTGCTGTTACAACTTTCCACTCCTGGGGAGAGAGGGAAGGCAAAGGTTGCTTTCCTGATCAGGCATCCCAGAAGCAATATATTCTCTCCTACTAGAGGTTAAGATTAACTTGAAAATTGACAGCAGGAAGCCTCAAGCTCTCAGTCACAAAAGAGATACAGAATTATCCTACAGGAAATAAATTCTTCCTCACAAAAAAGCTCATCGTATGTCTATCATTTGACTCAGAATAACTGATGAGCATTCCCTACTCCTGGTGACTTTAGAGGTAGATAGACTTGAAACTGTACTTAGTTTTACAATCATTAATTATTACTAATCAAAAATATATTTTGAGAGGGTTTTTAAACCTGCTGGTTTTGCCCGGGAAGAAAACACCCCCAGCAGGACCCCAGTAGTACCTCCAGGGTGGTCGTCAGCGAAGAGGAGGACAGTGGCGGTTAAAGGAGGGATGGGCAACGATCGCTTTCTTCCAAAATAAAAGGTTTTAATAACAAACAAAAAACACCTGAGGCAGGCACTGAAACAGCACCCACACCAGGGGAGAAGCGAAAGAGCATGTGGCCTTGGGGCCAGGGGTTTTTAACAGGTAGGTAGGTGGGTTTACAAAGGCATTGTCCTGTAAGGATACACGGATGGGTTACCGACAGGTCAGGGGTCCAATGGGTGTTAGGGGACTGGTCTTGTGGTGTCTATGCCAACCACAACCTGGGAAAGATGGAAAATTCTGGATGTGTGCCCATGTTTGGGGACAAAGAGGCAACAGAAACCTCTGTCTACAGGAGGCGCACTGCAACGATTAATTACCTTGAATTACATGGCATGATGTGATTGGTGATTTTCAGATTATCTTTCCCATAAAAGTGGTTTTTGTCTACTAGCTGGTGGTTTCAGAAAGCTTGGGGAGGACACTGAGGAGATAAAGTCACCTGCTTAGGTGACTTCAGACTCTCAGTTCTTGAGATGGAATCCACTACCATTTCACAGAATTGGTCTTAACACTACTACAGCAAAACAAGAAAAAAGCTCACAGCACGTTATAAGGATGTTATTGGATATCATCTACTCAGCTAAATAATGGAGAAACATAGGTAATATGTTTCATGGTCAAAAAAGTCCTGTGCTCACCATAACTGAGCTCAGTGGGTTTTTTACCAGGCAGAATTCTACGTGGCCTGTCAGAAATGGACACGTAATAAGTTTTTATCCTGAGCAAGCAGGAACAAAACAGAAGGTTTGTGATAAAGAATACACAGGCAGAAACCGAAGTCAGATACTCATGGTCTTCACTGCTTTCCTTTTCCTAAGGCTTCAAGAAACATCAAAATGCCTGAAATGCTATGGTGTGTACAGGCTCACCAGAGGCAAAGTATGTGCACAGGTATAAATAAATTCTATGGCACTGCTGCCACAAGAAGCAATCGGTGTAGGTAATTTGGCTTACCAATTAGTGTAGGCACCCCACAGAAGTACAGTTTATAATAAGTAATTTAAGCAACCTGCATGTAAAAATTAATGAATAGAAACACAAGGAATCTGAATAATTTTTAAGCAAGTGAAGTAAGCTATTTTCTGTGTTGCACAAACATAATAAGGTCATTTAAGAAACAATTACAAGGCACCACAGGGTGAATAAGGTATAAAACTAGAATGACTGATGGCAAATATAACCTTTCCCAATTCCTATAATTGCCTATGTGTTCTACAAAGTTAAGTAAAGGGACACACGCAATTTAGTTCCTCCAGTATGATTAGCTATTACTGAGGAAATAGGAGGATTCCAGAGCAGGCATTTTGCTCAAGGAATATAGAATTAAGCAATAGTTTCTTCATACTGCTGGTAGGACTTTTAAATCATATAACTTTTTTTTAATTTATACTTTGAGAAAATGTTCTTGTTCCCTCAAAAATGTCCATCAGCCTTTCAGAATCCATCACAGAGGGCTAGCACAGTAGCTGTCATTCAGAACATAATTCTTGACAATTTTCTACCAGATAATTCAACCTACCATGTTATCTTCTCCATGGGAATGAAATAGCAACACAACAGGAGCTTAAATGGTAGCTTTATCCAGAAGATTATTTTGCTTGTGAAGCAGACGATTTTGAAAGGTTAGAAGTCCTACAGATGCTTTACATTCTGTCAACAACACAACGTACTGACAAAAGTAAAGTTAAAGCAGCCTCTCCAATTATCATCAAACAGCACAGGCTATATTCGTATAAAGCTTCCCAAGTCTGCTAAGTTTCTTTTCTCTGACTTTCAAATACTTATGACTACGTAGTTTTAGTTCTTATGAGGAGGAGTAGATTATACCTTATCTACTGCTTGGAAAAAAAATAATTATTGATTTTACAGTCTATCAAAGTCTGACATAAGAAAAACATATTGTATTTTCATATAACACTATAGATAGAAATATTGATTTTATTTTAAGCTAGTTAATATAACTTTTAATTATGCCTTTTATTTAAAAAATTATAGTAATATCTCTAGTCCATTACAGTTACCAGATTTCATGGAATCAAACTACAAACCTTTGTGAAGTAGAAAAAAATAGTACAGAAAATGTGAACAGACTCTTATAATAGAACTATTATGACCTTGAGATTAAAATGCACATGTTTAAACAAAAATCATGACTCCATGCAAACATCCAACAGCAGAATTGGAATGTAGCTGTCTTTTGACACATGAAACATGAATGACTTATTTTAGATTAATCAAAAATGTGGAACTCAGCAAGAGAATGCTTATTAAAATCCCCCTCACATGGATATTTCTCATTAACTTTGAAAAGCTGCTTATAGCAAACAATTCTCTAAGCTGAGCACCTTTCCATTTTGTTTGAGGATTGCACTTTGTGTTTTCTTTTACAGAATCTGAAAAGAACTTTAACATTTTTTTTCCTACTCCATTGAATGAAGGGACTGTCATAAATAACATTTCTAACCAAATTCATAATTTGCTGTTCAGCTAACTGTACAGCCTTCCTCAGCATAGCCTCACAAGATTGCTACCATTTATCTTTGAAATATTCTTGTAAGTAACTGTATTTTTTCCCATTGAAGAATTGAAGCAATGTGAAATGAATGTTTTATCGAGGATCTCACCAGAAATCAAAAACAAGATATCCATGCAAATCACCTAGATCCTAGTCAAGGTAAAATTGATAATCCAAAATATTTGGCATAGTACAGTTTTAGACAGCTCACTATTTTCCCATTCTGGTTTAAGGTATTTTTATGGCTATCTTTAGAATCACATTTACCCAGTTTCCTTTTTTTCTGACATAAACTACCTGCAGTATCAGAAACTAAGTTCTTCTGTCTCTGATGATGAAAAAAGAGAGATTTTAACCAGTCTGGAAGAATGGAGTTGTGGTCTGAAGCCCATTCAGGAAGAACTTGTGAAGTGATCAATTTTCTTTGTGCAAGTTCAATCCTAGAGAATATTTTTAAGGCAAATTAGAATCTAAATAGATAATACTAATTTGGGTGGATTTACCATGAGAATTTTGGAATCCAGTAGACTCAGCTCTAGAAGTCGCTTCCTAAATATCTTTATCTCCCAGCCAGATTTAGTCCCCCAGTTTGCCAAGCAGCTATGCCGCACACTAGTATCAGGATAATTTGGCTGTCACCCCTTGACCTTAACTTCCATATATGATGTCAAATCCATTCTTTTAGCAAAGGAGATTTGCTTCTTAATAAACTATCTTTTCTCAAAGGATTTAGTTGAAATAAGAATGGAATTTTCCCTTCATGTTCAGTTTTACCATTTAAGTTTTAAAAGGTTTAAACTTTTATTCCCCTGAATAACTGAAATAATCTGTTGCCTCTGATCTAATTTGTTCCTGGGGCAGGAATTGCCTAAGAATTGTCCTCAAAACCAGACACTCAGCCCAAATGGAAAGCAAACCTCTATGGACAGCCTGCTTGTGCCTTCCAAATCATGGAAGCATGCCAGACAGGTTTGTATGCTGCTAGGCACACTCCTTGCACTCAAGTCTGTGTTTCAGATACATGGATGGCAGTCAAGCAGGACACAGAGCACATTGCATTCAAAACCTCTACAGGGAGAACTCTTTATCAGCAGTGCAGACATATCCAGTGGATCTTATTCTTCATAAACCTAAGGCACTATGGAAAAAATGAAATTATGGAGAAGTGATAAAACCTTTGCTTGATAAAGGGAAAAAGTCTGTTCAGTGCCATGCTATACACTTGTATTTCAGAGAAATTTTATAATGATCACTAAGCTGCACTATTCAAGAGAAAGAATACTAAATATAATAACACATTACAAAGCTTTATTAAATGGTGTTAACTAAATATTTAGTGGCTAAACATGTTAGCCAAATGTATGACACTCTCACATTTCATAAGATAAATTTAGGGTAATATATTTGCATACAAAATCATTCTGTTAAGAGTCTGCAAGTCTATAGGAGAGGACTTTCATTTCCACTCTTGCAGTCTTTAAGCTGCAGGAGGAAAAAACTTCAGTTACATTAAAATACCCACAATGAACACATTCAACATTTTTCTACCTCTTAGAAAGTATTTTTTAGCTGAGGAGTAAAAGTCCTTCAGAAAAAAATTTTTTTGATTATTTTTCCTGCAATGGGACTGAGACCTCTGGCTGTAACTACTGCAAACAATAATAATGCAGGTGAGAAATGTCTTTCAAGTCTGCAAATGTTTTCTGACTCTGAAGAATGCAGTCTATGTATGTAAGTATCCAGACTTTCATTACATAGTGCTAAAAATCATTTATTTGGGGAATGCAAATTGTTCTGAGGGTTCTTCTATACATCTCTCATTGAGCACTAACAGCAACAGCCTTGGAGTATTTCCCTCTCACTTGGCATATTGACGTGTGGGCAGTCTCTGAAAATGTAAGGTTCTCCATGGGTAATAAGAGCCTTTTATAAAATAAAACTCAGCATACAGAATTAGAATTGTTCACTGGCACAAACAAATCGAGTGCTCATCTGAAGATCAGTAGTCTCAAGGGCCTCATGCGTGTTCTGCAGTTTCTAAATCACCTCTCACTTTATTTCCGGCAGAAAGGCCAAATCATTCACTTTCAAGAAGTCTCTTTCCACCGAGAGCTACTAATTCTAGCACCAAAACCAGAGGAGGAGGCAATTCTTGGCCTTACTTTCTGCTTCTCATGCCATGGGACCCTGACAGTCCCAAAGGTGTTGCTGGATAGTTTTTTTTATGTAGTCTTACAATTTGAAAGTAAAATGGAATAAAATATTTCCTTGAAGAAAAGAAATATCTGTTCACAAAATCAGCATAGGACTAATTCTGAACAAGGAAAAAAATTTCCATTAAATTAAGGCCTGATAATAAGCAAGGCTTTTTTAGCTCTGAAAAAAGAAAACCCACATACCAGTGCATTTCTTTTCCTCTCTCTAGGAAGAGAAGAGAAATGGTTCTATTTAGTAGCTAACTTCCAGTAATGCCCAGGTGTCCATCATCGTTGTATGATTGCTAGTCTGTGTGACAATTAGCCAATACACTGATTTTTATCACTGGCACAACAGGGTCACATTTTCTTTTCCTGCAGAAGCTCTCTTTAAATTGCATCTTTTGGAGATAGCTGAAGTTCATCAGTTGATGACAGGAACTAGACAGTGCCATCTGCCACAGCAGCAGTTCAGGTAATAGCAAAAAAAAAAAAAAAGCTAATTGTCAAATATGAAATGTGCAGAAGTGGAATTTTTTTTACAGCTTTCCCTTATAAGTGGATCTCTGTGGCACTATATGGCTCTTCAAAGAAGCACTTAAGTCTGCTCTAAAAGAGCTTTACAAATAGTCTATGTATCCTGTATTAAGTATGATACCATGACAGCTTTGTTGCTTTTGATATCTGAAGTAGTTGGAGATCTCTGGTTAATACCCCACAGCACTTAGATGGAAGCATTATATCAGCATGATAACTGTACTTAGGAGATATGTTGTCACAACCTGAGTCTCAAACCCTGGATTTAAAGGAGGGTCGCACTTAGGTTTCATGATGTCCCGCAGACAAATAAAGGTGAACGGACACCAAGCGACCATTAAATCTAACCCTTTTTTTTGATTATAAATAGGCAAACGGCTAAGCAGTCAAAAGGGTAATCCTAACTATTTTACAGTTAGACACCTTATAGTAGTAACAATAATAATGCAAAGGGGTAAAAGGGAGCAAATAAGAAAGAAGAGATACAGAGAAATAAAGAAAAAGAAATTGTCACCAGTGATGTTTTGTCCAGCACGGTCTTGGGTTCCTGGATGGTAAGACACCACCTGACCCAGATGCTCATGCACCTTTTATTGTCTCTGGTTTCCCAGTGTTCTCTGTTGGGCGGAATTTTGTTGAGCATGCTTACTGTTTCACCTAGAGAGTTCTTGAAATGAGTTTGGGGGAGCCAGAGGGTCCTGGTGGTTGACTTGCCCCTGCTACTGCCATGATTGCGGTATGACCTTTCTTTGTGCATGAGCCCCTTATCTCAGGTCAGACTGACTTTGGAAGAGAGAATGACTTTGCAAGTCAGAATGGGGAAGCTGATGCAGGAGGTGACACCACCCGGCCTCCACAAGACTTGCTGCTTCTTGCCACTTCTTGGTTTTGCTAGCCTCATTGTAAAAATGGTGTAGTTGAGGCATAATACATAGGTCATGTATTATGTCCATTACATTTTTCCTCCTTCTCTGGGCTAGTAGAGATACCTGCAGGATGTTGCAGAGTAAAGGAGGACCATTAGTTGAAGTCACTAAACAGGTGTCACACTCCCGATTCTCACATATCCCAAGTCACATCAAAAGTGCTCAAACCAGAGGAGCAGAAGGTGTCTAAGAAGGAAGGTCTACCAAGTAGTCGCTTTGAGGAACTCAGTGGCATCCATGACAAGAGGTTACTGATAACTCTGGGGCCACAGAGGCCGAGAAATATAGCCCAGAGGTGCAGTCCTCTAGGCACAAAGGGACAGCAAGCTCTCACGATGGAAAGAAGCTCCAGGTGGCCTGACCTTCATTCCTCCACAGAGCAAGGCTGACAGCTTAGGACTGCATTTCCCCTTCTGAGGTCATTTTGCAAGTATGTCAAAGAGAGAGGAAGGAACATGCTTAAACTGTGATGAAGATGACAGGAATAACGCTTCTGCTTTTCATTCAAAAACCATTCAATTTAAAAGGCTTAAACCTATCTGCAGTTGGGGAAATTATCCCAGGCCTACCTCATCCCAGATGGATTTTCTCAGTTCAAGGTGACAGTTTCAAGCTTTTTTTCCACCAATATTTCCTATTGTAAAGATATCGTTCTTTTCACCAAGTATCCCAGGTGCAGCAGGATAAGTTCCTTAGCACCAAGTAGTCTGTAGTGAAAAATAGGAAGCACAGGGTTTGCCTTCCAACAGCAAGTCAGTTCATGGAGCTGCCTCACACAAGGACCTAGTCACCAGGTGATCATGTACTCCACCACTAAACTAGTATATCAAGTAAAAAGCAGCATTATTTCAAAGAGGGGGAAAAAAAATAAAAAATAAAATGGAAAAAGATAATAAATAAATAAATAAATTGAAAAAGCTTAGGTCGTCCTTGGCAACTTAGAATCATAGAATC
>NW_008603346.1:42161-54621 GCF_000691845.1 Merops nubicus | reverse complement strand
CTTCCAACCCCTATGATTCTATCATTCCATGATTCTATGCATTTTGGTTGTAGGACTCCAGGAATATCAGAACGTGAGAAAACAGGAGTCACTGTACTGAGTCAGATTACCTCGTTTCCTGCCTTTACTAGTGACTCATGAGGGTTCATAGGGAAAAGTTTTAAACATGGGGAGCAAACATATAATACTACCCCCTAAACACTTCATTATCTGCAAACAATGAGCAAGACAAAATCTGAGACAGCAGCTACATCTTTAAGTTTAGTAGTCCTCAGTAGATTTTTCTTCCATAAACTCATTCTGTTTCCCTCTGAATTCACATAATCCGCTAGTCAGCTTTTGAATCCACATGAGACACCCAAAAAAACCTATGGTTTGGTGTACCTCAACTCATCTACACAACATCTGAAGAGCCAGCTCTTCTGCTGACCACTTGCCCAATATAGAATGCTGTTATCATTAACAGTCCAACCAGCAGCCAAACTCCTCCCTCCACTCCCACATCACACACCAGAGATCCAAAGTGCCAGACATCCAGAGGAGGAACAAGTGGACACGAAGAAGGGAGCGAGCCAGCTGAGGAGCCAAGCCACGTGCAATGGTAGCAATCAGGCCATGAGTCCAGTTACATAGTAGAGACTCAGAGACAGCTTTATGTTCTCAACATCCCATCCTGGGAATACCACTTTCCACAAAGAGTCAGGGAGCCCTTCCACTAGCCAGAATCCCCACACAACACATGCACTACATAAACAAGCCTCCCAACCCCACTGCAAGCAGAGTCAGCTCTTACAGAGGTGGCTTCTTGCCCCACCTCCCAGTTAATGTGGAAGGTGGGGGCACCTGGGTGTGATCTCCTCATCAGTTCCCACCCAAGGCTGGCCCGACCCTGGGGGAAAACCAATCAGGAGATTCTTTCTTGCCTGGCTTTGGCCATCATCCATATGCCAACCCTTATTCAGGGCTGGGGGTTTAACCCCAGCACTTCACCAATTCTTTCTGTACACTTTGAGCTTGTCATTTCCTAGCTTTATTTGATTGCACTAGTCCTTTGCTTGGTAGACAGGGAATAATAACGTATGTACTCACTTCAGACCACTCATGGTTTTATAGATCTCTGTCATATATCCCCTGAAGTATACTAATTTTACTTTTTAACTTTTTTTTTTAATTTTACTTTTATGTTACTTGCACCATAGTTGCTCCATACCTTTATCATCTTTATAGCCTTTCTTTGAGCCTTTCCCAGTCTTATTAGATCCCCTTTGAGCCACTGGGAGCAGAACTGTACACCAAGGTGCAGTATTTCTATAAAGACCTGCTGTACTGGTTTTGGCTGGGATAGAGTTAATTTCCTTCAAAGTAGCTAGCATGGGGCCATGTTTTTCATTTGTGCTGAAGACAGTGTCAATAACTCATGGTTGTTTTACTTATTACAGAACAGTGCTTACACAGTCAAGGACTTTTTCTGCTTCTCCTATCACCCCACAAGCAAGTGCTGGGAGGGGATACAGCTGAGACAGCTGACCTTGACTGATCAAAATGGGTATTCCATAGTATATGGTGTCATGCTCAGCATATAAAGTCAGATGAAGAAGAAAGAAGTGGGGGATTTTGGGAGTGATGGTGTTTTCCCTTCTCAAGTAACCGTTACACATGATGGAGCCTGGCTTCCCTGGAGGTGGCTGAGCACCTGCTTGCCAATGGGAAGTGGTGAATGAGTCCCTTGTTTCACTTTCCCTGCATTCATGGCTTTTGTTTTACCTATTAAATTATCTTCATCTCTGCCCAAGAGTTTTCTCACTTTTACTCCTCTGATTTTCTCTCCCATCCCACCAGCAGGGAGTAAGGGAGCAGGGATGTGGGGCTTAGCTGCTGGCTGGGGTTAGAACACAACACATACTCATGTACTCTGTTCATTGTCCCTTTCCTAAAAACTCCTAGTATTAGATACATTTTGCCAAGTGTGTTGAGCTCTGAGACAATTTTTACAAAGATACTATTATACCCTGAGACCTTGTTTCTGAGTGATAGTCATATCAGCTCATCATTTCACACAGAAATCTCAGCAGCATTTTTTACCCATGTGTATTATTTATTCACAATGAATTTCATCAGCCATTTTATTGCCAGAGCAATTCCTTTTGCAATTCTCCAAAGTTCGACTTTGTTATCTTAACTTTGTTTGTTCTTCTTTCCCAGATCATTGATAAATATGTTGGGCAGAATGAGCCATAGCACATCTCCTTGTAAATCTCCACTGGTCATGTCCCTCTACTACGACAAATGACTTTTTAGTCCTGTCTTCTGTTTCACATCTTTTATCTAACCCTTTGTCAAAAAGCTTATGTTCATGGCTATGTGAACATTTTTACAGATTATATCAGCTACAAGATTTATTTTTATCAGCAATTTCTACCTGATATTAATATTAAATAAAAAGGCAGATCCAGCATTAGCTCTCAGACTTTACTATCCGAATGTCAGGGAGTCTGGCAGATAGCAAGTGAGCATTACCCCAAGATAAACACCGTCCTTCTTCCAACATCATTCTCCCCTCCACCTCCTTCATCTCTTTGCAAGAATCACATTATCACAGAAAACTTAGGCTGGAAGGGGCCTCAGGAGGCCACACACCCTGCTCAAAGCAGGGCTACCTTTGATGTTTGATCAAGTTATTCAGGGCCCTGTCCAGCTGAGTTTTACATATCTCTAAGGATGGAGAGTCCATATATATTGAAACACATTATATATGAAGAGAGAACTGGAAGTCAGATTAACTGGAGCATATATATTTGAGTTTTCTCTAACATAAGGCACAGCTACATTCCCCTTTGGTCTTTGGGGTTAATGTACCTCTCCCATCTCACATTTGCTATTGTACTGGTGCTTTGAATGATGCATACTAGGACAATGTTGGTGGAGTTTGGTTATCTAAACAGAGATATTTACTGTCTGAGATGCCCAAGGGTATCTCTCTCAGCTTCCAGCTCAGGCTTTTGAAAAACACAGGTGTCTTACGTATTCTGTATTATAATGGTCAGCCCCAGAAGGATGTCTTAGACACCAAAGGGCATCTCAAATAGCACAGACACTTGTGTTTAGTCCACTAAACCATCTTAATGGAGAACAATATTTCACCTTCTCTCCTTTCCGTTTGTTAAATTCACTCCAGGCAATATCCATTTGTGTTTGGCTCTTAATCTGAAGTGGAGGGAAGACAATTCAATCACACCTCTCTTCATAACATCGCTACTATCAATAGATGCAAGCCAAAGATAAACATGTTCTTTCTCCTCTGGTGGAAGAGTATAGCTTTTCCACTCCAGGGCTCCCATGCACGTCACTGTCTTTTGCACCACAAAGCAATGCTTGATGTGACAGGAGTAAGCTGAAGCATGGTTCCTAGGGCAGGGGGAGTCTGGTCCCTAGCTAAGGGAGAGTGAAGATCCTTCCTGTCTTTTCCCTGTGCAGAGACATCATTTTCAACATGCCTTCTCAAGCCCGAGTCTTGGATACATATAACATTATAGTAAGAGAAACTGGAGAGCTCCTCCCCTCGCTTATGGGTTACCTTATTTGCAAGCTACAAACACAAAGGCAAATGAGAAACTTAGGGACCACAAAGAAAACTGTTAATATGAAATGAGCTGGTGGGTCCAAGCATTTATTTTGGTTTTCTTCAGGAGTTATAGTTTTCAGTGATGTCTTCTGCACAGGTTGTAAGCACAACATGAGTGTGACCTTTTTTTTTTTTTAAATTGTGGCAATCCACTTGAAACTGTTCTACCTTACAAAAATCAAACCTTGCTGCAAATGATATGTTAAATGAAGGCTTTGTAGTGTGAAAAAGGTTGCATTGGCCTCTGAGCAATAGGGAAATAATTTTTCATCAAATTGATTTAATTAAATTGAAGTTTGTGTTTACTAATGTGAGTTGATCTGTGAAACAGTGAAATAGAGGAGTGTGAATCTTGCTTTTGTTCCATTTGGGTTATGCTAACAGAATGTAACTTAGAAGTTTCAGTCCCTTAACTTGCTTGACTGGCTAGACAGGGTATTCCTTCCCATTTCTCACAGATCAGGCAATCCCTTTCAGAGAGTAGCTGAACTGCCTCTTAAAAACATTTTTCTGTCCTCTCTCCACATGAAGAGAAGGCCAAGCAGCATCCATCTTCTTGATGCTTGCTTTCAGTAATGCATGTATGGACAGAAACTGTATCCCACCAGCCTTCACGGTGCCTGCAGAATACACTGAGCTCTCTATTTCCACAGTCCTTTTCTGTCCCTTTCTAGACTATGTTCATCTTTTCTGACCATGGGTGACTGGCCCTTCTATCACACAGTGTCCAAATCCCTTGGAATGAAGCGTGCTCTTCAAAGATGCTTAAATCAATGGAAAAAAGGCAAGGAACAGTCAGACTTTATGATTGCTATGTTGTAAAACGTTCTCACCTTAGCAGCTGGGAGTTGACCCCTGGCAGTGTGTGTTTTGCCTGTCTGCTGAAATGCCAAGTTGGTCTACTTCTGTGGCTGCAGAACTTAAGGTTTATCCCAAGTTTTATTCTCCATTGTAATGCACTGGGATCATGGACAAGGTAATTTTCTGTAACTCAGCTGGCACAGCAATAATTTGCAGTTCAGGGCCAGAGCAGAATTTCCACTTGCTTACTGTGGTGAAGAAATACTCTCAGATTTCCAATAGGCTGTTTTTCAGGATAAGCACTCCACTTGCATGAGGATGGATAGTAAAGATCTATCTGCAATAGCTAATCTTGTTCTTAAACTCAGCAGGAGTCTACGCTTTGGGGAAAAAGCGACCAGTATAAACCTATGAAATTACTGACAAGGCAGAGGCACTACTGTGGAGAAGCCTGACACTGAGATTTGTTAGACTCTGGAATCATTTCCTAAGGTTAATGATAAAAACACCATCCATCACTTAGGTCTTCTAAAACTAGTCAAAACACTAGAAAAAAACACACTTTAAGAAAACAGTGCTCTATTATCAGGAAGAGGGGCTGGATGACCTGATAAATCTTTCCCATCACTGATCTTTTGTTCTGCAGAGAGCACTGGGCTGTGTTTCTTTTCCAGGGGTAGATCTGCCAAACTTGGCTGTTCAGAAGGAGGAATTTTATCCTGGACTATTCTGTTTCCATAATTGTTCTCATATAGAGAAGATTTTTTTTTTCATATTGTTTACTGAGTTATTCTCTGTTGTAAATATTTGAAATTGTCTTCATCAATGCCAACAGGTTCTGTTAGCCACTCCCCAGAAGACCAGCAATTTTGCTGATAAATGACAAGATTTAGTTCTATACAATACTTACCTCTCTATCCTTATCAATGCATTATGGGAGTAATGAACAAACAATCATTCTGTCTGTTAGGAAATTAACATAGCAATGACTTCATGGCATTCCAGTTAGCTCCTGGTTTTAAATTGGTGCACCAAAGTCATTCAGTACAACAGATTTAATCCTCATTTGTCGCTATACAAAAAGGCAAAGCAGGACCTTGCCATGATAGTCATCCCACCAGCCAGCTCTGAAAACTGTCTCAAGTGCTATCCAAAGACTGAGCACAGCATAAGATAAGGTTTTTAGCAAAGCCTTTTAGGCGATTAACTACTAAAGGCAGCATGCAGAAAAAAAAATGGTTTCAGAAGAGGAAAAATAAAATGTTAGGTCCTTCTCATGTCATGAACCTTTGCCTTAAGAATAATTCTGAGAATGGCTCAGAATAATTCACTCTAAGATGCCGTTACTGTAACGTGATGGAGCTTAACAGCCTCATCTATAATATCTAATAGAAAATTATCTCCTTGCTGCAGAATTGTAGAAGTGGTTCAAAAGTCCTGAAGAAAGGATAATGTTTTCCATTTAGTACTTTAGACTTTTCTGAGTAATTTTGATAGATCTCCATTATATTGTTCTATCATTTCCAAAGTGAATTACTCTAGGAATCTAGGTGGTTATTTTGAAAGCAATAGCAGTCCTTAACATAAAAGGCATTGAGAACCAGACAGGGCTGAGGTACAGGTGTGTATATTGTGACTTTTTTCATCTGGAAGAAAAGATTTCCCCATGCATCTAGCTATGTTTACTGATTTGCTTCTATAAAAAATGCAAAACAAACAGTGAGACATCATCTTTGCCTAGATTGGCAAGACCTAAAATCTGATTTACACAGCTGACATCCTTTAACACAGCAAAACATCCACGCTAACACTCCCCAGCCTACTTGTCAGACACTTCTTCCTTGAGCATCCTTCTTTTTCCCTCTCCTCCCCCTTGCAAGTACTTACCTTATAATAAGTGACAAAAATCCAGGGTCTCCTCTTCAACTGCATCAGTGAAAGAGTAATGTCGTTAGAGCCATTTTATTGTCTGCCAATAACTTGCCATAATTGGGTCCTTGCACATTTTCTTACTGGCTTTGTTACTCTCCTGTAGCCTGCCACAACCTGTTTAGGAGAAGATTGCAATATTTTGGATCTGCAGACAGAAAAGTCTCTGTCCAGATCCACTGACGACAGAAGGATCTCAGATCCTTTCCATTACTTCCAGAAACCTAAGCATGATGACTCCTTGACAACACACTTGCCAGATAGAACCCAGCTGAACGTATCACACCATACATTGTCATCCATGATGGAGCTCGGGCTTATTGACCAAGTGCACACAGCCAGACTGGTATCACCACCAAGCACCTCCCCCAGCTCCCACGGCAGACAGCAAAGGGCCTGTGAATGCCATCTCTATTATCCCTGCTGGAAATACCTCTGCAGTGAGTTGTTGCTTGCTCCTCAGATTAACTACACACTGGGCTGGCAAAAAGACTGGGCAACCTGAGACCACAGTTTGGTGAGGAGGAGGAGGATTCAGCAGCAATGCTGGTTTAGTGAGTTCCCCGTCAGCACAACTTCGGGAAAAAAAAAGTGTTTTCTTACACCAGTCAGTTCAACGAGCCAGGTACAGCACAGCCCTCCAGTCAGGCACGAGGGAGGGTCAAAGGCAGGATTTTCTGGTGCTGGTATTCCCCAGCGTGACCTATGGCCTGAGATGCTTCTGTTTGCTGTGCCTGAGGTCCGAGCCTGAGCCCTCTGGTGAAGAAAGCCCCTCATACCCTGCTGGTGTCTGCGCGTCAGAGAGCACAGCGTGAGTCACGGCGCAGCGTTCTCGTGCATCTGACCTGCTAACAGGATGGACTGAGACACAGAGCAGGAGGATTTAGTTTTCTGCTGCCCACAGAGCTGGTGCTGACCCCAGCTCCTAGCAGCACTCTGACACCACTGAGCACAAGCAGAAGCCCTCTCTCACACAAAGCTGCAGTCTTATCCACTATAGTGAAGAAGGACTGAGCAGCAGCTCATGGAGAATCTAAGCTGCAGTAAATCACAAAACCCAGGTGGTTTATTTATCTGAGGATCAGGGATGAATGAAAGCCTGGAGTACCAAAGCTGCAACACTCCAGCACACAGTGGATCACTACACCTCAAAACTGCCGTGTCCGACCCCATGCCAGGCTCATTACATCTGTGGCTGTACCAGGAGAAATAGCAGTTAACATCTCTGAAGGCAGAGCTCTAATGTACTGAGATGTGTTTAACGTGACAGGGACATGCTAACACAGCTCTTGTGAGGGAGAATCATGCCTCTCTCACCTATTAGGGTGTTTTGAGAAGTCTGGGGAGACAGTATTTGAATAAGGGGACAGGGGCTTGTCACCATCAGTCCTGGCATGGGTGCTTTAAAGGGTTGTCATGAAGCTGGTCCTGGACATTGGTGGAGTTGTAGCTCTGTGGTGAAGGATGACAATCACAGAATCATAGGTTCATAGAACGGTTTGGGTTGGAAGGGACCTTTGAAGGTCACCTAAACCAACCCACATGCAGTGAGCAGGAACATGTTCAACTAGATCAGGTTGCTCAGAACCTCATCCAACCAGACTTTGAATGTTTCCAGGGCTGGGACATCTACCACCTCTCTGCCTTGGAGACACTTCTGGCATAGATGGATTGTCATCCATATCCTTCATTGACTGGCCTTCCATACCCAGAGCCTCATACCTGTTGTAGAGAGGAACCTGAAGGAATCGAGATGGGCAAGAAGGGAGTTTGCCTGCTGGCCCCAGCATGGACTTGCCTCCATCCACTCCTTTTATTCAGGCTGCTGCCTTCAGCCTGGTGGGGGGAGCATACAGGATTCCCTTGATCTTGGATACTTTCTGGTGGGTGCTCATGCTACTGCTTCACCAGTCTGTTACTCACCCTCCCTGATGCTCCTTAACCTTTCTACTTCCTCTCGCAGCTCTGGCGCCAGGCTGAGCAGATCACCCACCTGGTGACACCACACAGAGCTGTTCTCTCTGCTGCCATTCATTACTAGTGAGAGGCTCTGGCACTGCCTGCAGCCTGAAACCTGGATGGCTGCATTGTTGTGTGGGAGCTCTGTCTGGCTTGCCACATCCATTCTGCCAGGTGGAGACCATAGCTAAGCTCCCTCTGATTGGTTGATGACCACCAATTGACCTCACCTCTAGAGGTGGCAGAGCTTCATCACCCTTCCTGGGCACCAGCTGCCACACCAAGCCCTGGCTGATGTGTCATGCTCAGGTCAAAGCACTCCTGGTCACTGGTGCTCCCCAGGCCACTTTTTATATGTGTGGGGGTGGTCGCTGTTGCCCTGGCAAGGCCCACACCTGGTCAGCAGCTCCCTCAAAAGCTGTGGGCTCCTGAAGAGTCTCTCCGCTTCCCTGGTGGTTTCTTGCCTCAGGAAAAATCAGGACTGGCCCCAAAGGCTTAGGGCAATGGTGCAGACTTGAGTCCAGGGTTCACCAATTTGACCAGTGTAATAGAGTTTGAGAGCAAAAAGTGACACAACAACTCATTTCTTGTTTGTGGGCTGGGTTCCCTCTTCCAGGGGAATTTTGGCACAGAGAACATGGTGGCAGCACCCCTGCCAGGGATGAGGCCAGAACGGCTGACGCTCTGCAGCAGAGGCATCTGTGCTTCGTACAGATGGCCCTGGCCTCCCTGTAGATTGACTGAAATTTGCAAATGAGCCCCGTGGCAAATTTTTCAACAATGGGGCTGTTCCAGCTGCCTTCATCCAGCAGAGCCCTGACAACACCATCAAAGCCAAATATCTCTGCACTCCCACACAAATCTTTGCCTGTGCCTTTTAGCAAAACCGGTGGAAGCAGTGGTACCAGGATGGCCTTTTTCATAACAAAAGATTTGTCCCCAAATCATTGGAAATGTGTATTTGTCTATGCTTATTTTAGCTCCAGACTTTGCTTCTTAGCTTCACAACCTACCATTTCTCTGCCATTTCTGTACTCTGTGCTACACAGCTGACATATTGCTAACCCCATGCTAAAGCACAAGCTGTAATAATGCTATTAGACCAGCATTTCAGAGAGTTTTTTCTCACTAACCTGTGTCTGACCTTTAATTGATAAACAGCAAAGTGGATCTGATAGTGGGGTGATGCAGAGGCCTTATATCTCTCTATAACTTCAATTGATTGCCCCTAAAATTGAGATAAAGTGATACAAGACCACAGTATCTGATATAAGAAAACACATTACTTAGCACATGAACAGAATGCCGAGGCAGAGCACGGAAAGGTTAGACAAGTAAACGAAACAAGAGTGAGTGTGGAACAAAAATCCCTGTGTCAAGGATCTCAGCCAGTCTATCAGAATTAGTCATGCAGTTGTGTACGGATTAAAAACATCTTGTTTGATTTGTCTCAAAGCTTACGAGGGAATTTAGCAACACAAATAATTAATTTCAATAAACATGTTACTGGCTAACTACATTTGTTGACTCTGAAAAATCTGGAGTCTTGATATTACATTTTTCTTCCCATGAGTTTCTCATGGATTGAGAGCAGCGACAATGAAGAAAAGTGCTACTGCGTGTGTTTGTCTATCCAAAGCAATGCCTAATGCTGTGATTTTTTTTCACTTGCTACTGCTGTTATCAAGAAGATGAATTTAGCAATATTGCTATAAATATTGCTATAAATAGAAGGCCATGCTCATGACCATGTGCTGTGAGTCATTGCTGCTAATTATTCAGATGTCTTTCAAAGATACCTGGGGATCGGCAAAAATGAACAATTGTAGAATTAGAATTAGCTATTTAGCATTGTTACTAACATATATGTATGTATATAGACATATACCCATTTTGTTTTCTCCTGCTTAGAGCTTCTCTGTGTAAATAAAGAGAAGGAATTGTATCACACGTTAGAAGTGGCTAGTCCCACAACACAGTGAATAATGAACTCTCTGCGCAAATCCCCCATGCTGAGCTTTATTGTATGCAAACTATATGTCAGGTGCCTGTGACTAACAGATTGATTTTTCTAGAAATCATGACCAGTTAGTGGACAGCTGACTAATCCAAAAAGAGATGATATTTCTAATGCATGTTCTTAGGAATAAATTGCTTTCACAGCTTTATTAACTGCCATGATCAAAGAGGGGGGTGTTTCGCCTCCATGCCCATTTCAGTTGTTGAGTGTGGGTTTTTTTTTTAGGAGTAGCAACAATGTACAGACAGTAAGAGTGAGACTGTATAGGAGTAAGGGCCCACTTTATTTGAAAAATAAACAGTACAGGGCATATCTTCAGCCTGGCACAGAGTTGTCTGTGCTGTTAAATGATTACAGTAGCTTCTGGCCTGGTTCAGATCTGAGGCAACTAACACCTTCCTAAACCAATCCTAGGCACAGCTCAGCTGTTAGTGTCAGACAGGGACTGTTCCTGGAAGCATTGTACATGGAGCCACGCAATTTCAGAGACTTAGTGACCCAGACATCAGCAGCATGGATGTCAAATGTCCCACACCAGTTGTTCTCACTGCCCAGCAATACAACATGGTCAATCTACTAAGCTTGATGTAACCACTATGCCCAGGAAAACTTCTCACTGTGCAATAACTCCTCTGCTTCCCAGTCAGATGGGATACTGCTTTCATGCTCTTATTCCAGGCCTCTGGGATGGTCATGGTTTCATCCGTATCTCTGTCTGTCCTCGTCTTCTTGCTCCCTGTGGGGCAGAAACCAGCTCGGTCTCTTGCTAAGCCAACATTCAGACCCACAGCTCAGCACGTGCAGATGTTGCAAGGGGGACTCTGTGCAGTAGTCCGTTTCACTCAGTAAAAGGTTTATTGGCTCCCTCTTCCAAAACTTTATGTGTCCCAATTTGTATCTCCCTGTTTCTTAAGACTAATATCCAGTATGGTTTTACACATCAGTATGGGAACTACCACTATCTTACCTCAGTCATAAAGTGCCCCCACTGAATGCAGCAAATCACCGACTCACCTTCAGTCAGCTCATTAGCTCCAGCAGGCACAGCCCACCTCTCTTTTGCTCAGTTGCCATAGCCTATGACAGGTTTCTCCCTCCAGAGTACAGCCTAGTTGTGTGTTATCTCAGATGTGCCAATATCAATAATAAATTATAAGAATCGCAAATAAGCAAAAGTAAAGCTGTACTGCCTGCAATCAGCTGTTGCTGTGGTGTCTGCTGAGTTGTGTGGACCATGCACACAATGAATGACACTGTTTGTCAGCACAAACTTCCTCTTAGATCACAGGACAGCCAATGCTCTTAAATATATGATTCAATAAGGTATTTGCTGAAATCCAAGACCGGTTGCACTAAAATCCTCAGCTTCCTCGGTGTTTAAAAGACCCCAACATTCTTGCTTTTAGGGAAACTGTTTGCCATGTACTTCCAGAGGGCCAGAATTACCTTTGCTGCACAGTATCAGTGGAGCTCAAGGTAAAGAATGGCGTGCAAATGCCAAATCTCTGAGCCACATCCTTCCTCTTCAGCTCTACCTCTTCTCCAGGACAAGCAGAGAGGATGCAGAAGAGGAGAGGATTGGGCAGCTGTGGAGGTCTCTGTGCATATATAGAAGAAGGAAAATCAGGTCTCCTCCTGGTGCATGCTGCAAAATGACTGTGTCATGACTGCTGGAGATGTTGGCACGAACCCAGTCTCTACAAAGAGCCATTGTTACCCAGCCAACACAGATGCAATATTTTGCTTCTTTACAGCTCACGTTAGTCAACAAAACCTGTCGACTGACTAATTTATGCCTTGCAATGGGTGCAGTAATAGCAAAAGCTACGTGTCTTGTTTAATCCTCATCTATGAGGCAGATGCCAGTGGGTTTAGTGCAATAATCTCCCATATATAGAAGGATCAGGTGCCAGGTGTCCCACTAGCAGCATGCTGGGGAGTGCTCTGCTGTTACTCCCTTTTCAGTTTTTGTGCAGAGCCTCCCTGTTCAGAGTCATCACCAACAAGAGCTGCTTCTCTTTGCCAAGGCAGCTTCTGAAAGGCTCAGTACAAAGAAGCACCAATAAAAGCCGAATGCAAGAGTTTGTGCCCACTCTTTGTTTTTCCTTGGGAGCAGAGCAACTGACCTA
>NW_008603346.1:37857-42130 GCF_000691845.1 Merops nubicus | reverse complement strand
TTCCCTACATCTCTGAAATCCAGGCCACCGAGCAAGGTTTAATTGAGGGGCTAAATTCTTAGCTTGACACCCTGGAGCAAATTTGGAAGACCTCCATGAAAATTAAAGGGTCACACTTGATTTACATCCCTATTAAGGAAAACAGACTTTCTCTCCTGAGGATTTTATAACATACAGAATTTTTTCTTTCCATTTTCTTTTCTTTTTATTCTTCTTCTTTCTTCTCTTTTGGTAACTCTAGGCATTTGGAATCTTCTAGTAATTTTTTTCATCAGAACAATATAAAGGAACCAATCAGTCTGTAAGTTGTTACAGATTGTTGCTATGAATTATCCCAAAACCTTTGTGCCAGCATATTGATTGCTTTAAAGTCAAGTGAAAATAGATGCACAGCTTAGAAAAGCCATAAAAAAAACCTCTAGAAGGGCAAAGAAATTATTCATCTATAACATTTAAAAATGTAGCTTGTAGGTACATGGGTATGATTAGTGAATAAGAATAAGTGCAGCTCTGACAGTTTCAAAATTGTGACACATACACACAGCCAGCCGTCTGCAAATTCCTTAAATAAACTTATTGTCTAGAAGGAAGCCTTTCTGATTACTGACAGAAGATTCAGGTAAGGAAATTCTTTTTTTTTTAGGAAGGTATAAAGAGTTGAGTTGTAGTCAGATTTTATAACGCCGACCAAATCAAAGCATCATTTCAAATATTTATTAGAACTGATACTGTGTCTGTATCCTTATTCCATAGTGAGCTGTTTTATAATTCATGATTTATAATTGTATAGATTCTCAGTGTGCTGTAGCCACTCTTTGTTCCTCTCTCTGCCTGTCAGCTCAGTTGGTTGTTATCTTTTCCATGCTATATTAGCATTTATTAGTTCTGATAGATGTTATCCTTTCAAGTTGTTGCTAATTTGACTTTGTATCTGGGTTAGAAGGAAAATGGTTATCGAAACCAGAGCTACAAGCAAGCTCTTGGATGCAGATTTTTAACTCCTGTGGTTATGTCTGGTCGTTAGGCCGCTCTACCCACCAGGCATTGAGCAAGGTCCAGTCTCCAGTTGCTCTGAAGCCATCACTTCTAACCAGCAGCTATGACTCAGCCTTGCCAGCTGGCAAGTTGCTTTTTGGCTAACATCTGAAAGCTTTTTGGCAACCTCAGTGAAAGGGGGTCAGCCTTTGTGAAGAAGTCTACTCCACCAAGAAATGTCCTCTCAGTTATACCTGGCATGCCTACAAAATGATGGGTAGCCCAAGATGAAGAAGGCAATTGTGTCACCACCTGTATGGTCCTTTCTGCCTGGGGATGTGAATCAATGGTTGGATCTCTTCTACGTGCACTGAGAGCTCCAACATCTAATGTGGAGACATCCACCCGTAGATGTGGTAATCTGGAGTTGTCTCCCACCTCCAGTTTCCCTCTCTTATCAGCAGAGACATGGGGACACCAAGGGATTGTTCATCCCAACCTGCTATCTGTGAGAAGTAGGGTGAGTCACTGGGGGTACCTGTGTCTGTGCATTGACTCAAGAAGACACCCAGAATGCCATCTTAGACTGGATTACAGAATCACGGAATGGTTTGGGTTGGAAGGGATCATCTGTCGGGAAGGAGCTCAGGAGAGAAGAGAAGCACTCTAGGGGGTTGGCTGTCAAATCCCTTTATTGCCAAGTTTTACAGCCTTTTATAGCAGACAAGAGACAGCCCCCCGAGCCCCATAGGTTCACAAGCCTATTCACATGCCTAAGCTGAGCTACAGATTGGATAATAATCACTGTCCACGCCCTGTCCATGCGCACTGTCAGCCCTGGCATAGCTCAGAGCTGTTGTGAGAAAGTTTGCCCATGTTTACATACTTGTCCCGGTGAGCAGCCAACAGAGTCCACTAACTATAAACATTTGTTATTTGATAGATACTTTTGTGAATTTTCTCAGGCTTACAAGAATCTCACTGTTTGCACTGATTGTTCAGCAAAACATGCCATCCTGCTCTGCAAACTACGATTCCACAATCACCTAGTTCCAAGACCCCTGCCACAGGCAGGAACACCTCCCACTAGACCAGGTTGCTCAAAGCCCCATCCAACCTGGTCTTGAACATATCTAGTGACAGAACATCCACAAGGATACCAGTTACTACATGGGCAACATTAGATGAGAGCAATCCTATCCCTGCAGTCCACTTAACCAAGTATCCTAGGAAAAGTTGCAGCCAGCATCATCAGTTTCAGAGGGAAGGAGCAGGAGATTTGCTCAGAAGGCAGGTTCTTGTCTGTTGATATTTGGGGAAAAAATGTACATCTTGCATGAAGATTAGGTTTAAGCACTTCTAAAGCAACTGTTTGCCATTAATACTGCATATTACTGTCTTCTGCACAAATAATCTATTTCTGAACTTTATGACACTCTTTAAAGTTTGTATCTTATGGTAATGAGTTCCTCAGGCTAATTGTGCATTGTCTAAGAAAATAATCTTCTTGCATAATTTTTTCTGTATATATTTGTTATGCCAATTTAAGGACGTCACTTCCCATAATATTTTTTTTATATATATATATATTACTGTTAGCTTGAATTCTGTGGGATGGAGATGGCTGTTGCACAGAGGAGGAAGCTAATCACAAGACTAGAAATAAGGAATTTATTTGTTCCTTAAAGCCCCTCTAATATCAATTGCCCAGGAAAGGCTCTTTATTAAGAATTCATTTGCCTCTCTGTTTTGCTCAGTCTGTATGAGTTCTATGTGCACGTAGATGTACTTTTGTGTCAACACTGACCAAGGACAGGACCACAGGGCACTGGTGGGCGCAGAGAGCTTTTCTCTCTGAAGCCCATTTGCCAGCTGGGTTTACCAAAGTAGGAAGTTTGCCTTCCAGGGAGGCATCAGATCCCTATAATTTCTTTGATCTGTTGGTTTACTGTTAAACTGGCCACATTGAAACCTCTGAACCACTGGGATATCCTCCTGGGAAAGGCCCAGTTTGGTGTCCAGAGATTGCAGTGAGAACCAGTTCAGCTGGTTCACTGCCATGGATTAAACAAACAGAGACTGGTATTTATTTACCTTCTCGTGAATGTGTTTAGTGGGGCTCAAAATCAATCAAGAAAAAGATGTTTGGAGCTAAAACACATTATTTGCTTGTACTTATTTTGTGTTAGAAAGGCTTTGAAATCTGGCTGCCTCAGATATATAGGTATACCAGGAAGGAATCTGTCAGGAAAAAATGGACATTGGACAGTGAAAAGTTTTAAAGAAAGACATAGTAATTAATCTTGATTAGGTTTATTAGGGTTGCAGGAAGGGTAAGTATTTATTCCATGCATTCTTTAAGGGAGTTTACTTGCTGGGTGTTGTGGTCTGTTTTTTTTTTTTTGTTTCTCCCAGCTTTCTAAGCTTCAATTTATGTGACAGCAGCCAAATTCCTAACTATGCTGCCTGAACCTTTCTCTGTGCTGATCCACTAAAGAGCAGAGACAGTCACTCTGCGATAGATCGCTGTGCTCCCAGAAGGGCTGTTGTAAACCAAATGATGCCACATTGTGTGTTCCCTTCAGCATCTTCTGGCATTGCTGATAATCAGCTATCACTTTTCCCGGGCTGCCAATATCTCTGCCATATTTAGCACTTAGGCAGATAATCCTTGGGGCAGGGTCATACACCGAGAGTTGCCAAAGGCATGGAGAGGTGCTTCTGATTCATTCTGAACGGTGGAAACTGAATGGCAATAACCTGTGAATTTAGATTTAGAGCACATGAGTACTGAATAAGCTTGAGGGAGCTGTGGTGCTGCCCAGCTCACAAAAGGGCTGCACCCCAAACCAGCTCCCACCTCTGGAAGAAAGTACCTTTCAGTTCCCTCGGGGCTTGTGTGAATCTGGATTAAAGAGACCCATATCTAAAGCTGACATCTCTGGAGTGTGGAGGTGTCTGGGAGTGACATTGCCATTGGCACCCCATGTCTGATGCTTTAGCCCTACAGGCCTGACAGCAGTGTGGCAAGAAAGGGCAATAGGAGCTGAATTCTCCAAGCTGGTTATGAAAGCAGAGAGACAATCAAGAATCTGAGGATTATTATTGCTTCTGATTGTCACAAACCCTTGAAAACACACGTTAGTTCTCATTTACCTGCCACCTTGACTCTGGAAATCTCAAAGTGCTATGGCTATGGTAGCCAAAGCAACACCTACAGTGGGTTTCCCATCAGGACCCAGGCTGTCTCCCAAAACTCACACTCTGGGCTTAGACTGATACGAAGCAATCTCTGTGA
>NW_008603346.1:5779-37826 GCF_000691845.1 Merops nubicus | reverse complement strand
AGCCCTTGGGCATGCCTGAAAGATAAGAACTGGGAAGGAGCCAGCAACTGTTTGCTCTGGGGCCTCTGGCTGACACTTCTTCACTGTTTGATCCAGAAAGGGAGTGCAGGATAAGCAAAAAGGCAGGTTTGCTTGTCAGTAGTGACTGGAGGAGGGTTTTCAGAAGAGCCTACAGGCTAGGTCCCTCCTCCCACATTCTTTTCCCTGTTATGGTTTCAGCAGCTTAGACAAATGGGCAGACACACTTGAGTGCACAGCCTTGCAGTGCAAAGGGTATGCTGCCCTCATCATGACTTCGGTTTAGGTATTTCGTGGAGGAGGAGGTGGAGACAGGAGGGAGAGGACACATAAAAATGTGTGAACTGCTTTTTTGCTTTCTTTTTTTGCTTACTGAGTCTTCATTAGATAGGCTCTCAGCTGTACACCATGCCAAATAGCTTTGAAAATCCCCTTGCATGGACAGCAAAGTACTGCTCCAAACACTAAGAAGATCCAGCTGGAGCATTATTATCAGCTTTCCTCAAAAACTGATCACAATTTGCTCAAAACTGCAGCCACCATTGCTACAGCCTAGGTTTTGGCTTTAATCACAAGTGTGAGGCTTCCCTATGGCTGTATGACTGAAAATGAAGGCAGTGATGGGCCAGAAAGGTCATCTGCAAAACAGATGACTTCTAACTTCATATGACTGACTGGGGTCAACCCCTGCGTATTGTACCAAGACATCGCAGTCTTTACACAACCCTTCCTGCACGCTCTGCTCCTGCAAGAGGTTTGTGAGGGGTACACTTCACAAACCTCTAAAAACACAAACATTGTGGAACAAAGTTTGAGTGCACCTTTGTGCTCAGCAGGGACTGGAAAGAGAGAAGGGATATGTGCCATTCTTCTTGATTTTAGTTTTCTTGGTGAAGTGAGGTAACAAGTCAGGTGTCAAACGCAAACAATGGTTACTGCCTTGTGCTTTTCCCCTTAGCAGCTGAGCACTGGGCTGACACTTGAGTGAAAGGACAGGCTCAGTTTGACAGAGAACCAGTTGAAATCTGAAGTTATTCAGTTGAAACCAATAAAGAGACTGGGATCAAAATCTGGCCTCATGCCCAGCTGTGGAGTCCTTTTTGAACAGACAAAGGCAAAAATAGTTGTGGATTGTAGACCACAGTTGTGGATTGTAGAGAGTGGAATTTACCAGTGCAGAAAACTTCTCATTTATAAAGCTTTTAGGCAATTTCCTTGCAGATATTTGCAGCACCTTTAAATATACACCTAAAACGTAATGAGGTTATGTGTTAAATTAATAAGTGTGGAAATTAGGGCATGAGATACTTGCATAGTAGCCAGGAGATAATTACTGATGATAGTCCAAGCTGAAGAATAGTATCTATTGTTTCCAGCAAACTAGTTTTCACAAAATAACATGAACTTCCTGTACTCAAAACACTTACATCAGCAATGACTACAATGATACGTAGCAAAACTATTAATAAATCAAGTACTTGGGAAAAAAAATCAACCCTAGACAAACTGTAAAGGATTAAACCTAATCTGCAGTATATCTATATGTTTAAAATGTCTCTGTACTGTATGTCTTTCTATCTAGCATTAAGTGCAAATATATGCTGGTGAAAGACACTGGGTTTTCATTTTAAAATGACTAGATTTTATGCATATTTATACATATGCAGAAATGTAGGCTAATTAATGACCTCCTTAGGTCAGGAGGCTTGCAATAGCTAGGGACCCCATTAAAGGCCATGACTATGAATAGTTCAAGGTTTAGTCTAACAGGATTGGCTTGTAATATGCACTAGGTAATATCATTAGGCACTAGCAGAGGAATTCGTCCTTACTCTGGCACCATGTGAGTCAGTGTTCTCAATGTGAAATGCAGCCACCCAGACAGAGATCTCCGAGGCTGGTTTTTGTTTGGTGAAACAATAATTAATGCTGCATGAGGAAAAAAAACTAAAAAAGCAACAATGGCAAAGTGGCAAATGCCACAGGGAGCTTTGGGTCACTAAGCAGGGAGGATAAGCCTGCAGGATCTGTCTCATTTGTGAGCCTAACCTCTTGACAGTCAAAAAAGATGCTCCTCAGTGGGAAATTTCCTGGGGAGGTAAGCAAATGGAATAGTGAAACCCAAATCAATATTTATATTTTAAGTCATATGGAAGTTGGGAGGGTATCCTGGGGAAGAAAAAAAACATTATTTGCTTTATCTTACATTTCTCCCTATGCATTTGCCCTGGGCTGCTGCTGGAGAGAGACGTGGGCTGTGTGCACCCAGGGCTCACATGCTCTGCTCGCCCTTGTGCTCCTGTGACTCCTTACAAATAACAAACCACTGCAAATATGGTGCTCATTGGTTTCAGAGACAGAGATTCAGAAGGCCAGGTCTCAATTACACCCTGTTATTCCGGACTTAACCAGAAATCCAGGCTTTGTGTCTTAAACAGGTCTGTGGACACCAGGGACCTCACTCCTCCTGACTTTCCTAAAACTTCTCATGAATTTGCCAGGACCTCCATCCCAGTGAGAACGGAGCAAGGTGTTGAATGTTTGCCTGAATGCTCTTTTTGTCCTCCCTGTCAGTCTGTGTCACAGCAGCAGATGCTGGGAGCAAAAGGCCAGGCCTCCTGTGGTCTCAGCTACAGTAGCTCCATGGCAGCAAGCAGAGCAGTGCCAGGCTGAATCACTTCACAGTGGATCCTCAAGACTGGAGAGGATTATTATATGTGTAATTTTTTTTATCCTGCTGGCCAGAAAACCTCACTGATTTTTCTTTATGTTACTTTGCTCTTTCCTTTTACTTTTCCAAGGTCATCTTTTGATCGGATACAAGTGGTCAGATGATATGTGTGGCAGAAGGCAGCAAGATCAGAGATGCCATAATATGGCTGTACACAGAGGCAGAATATTATTTTCCAAGGAAATTGGTGTTTGCTATTTAACCCAGATCATCTACTCTACCCACTCCCACCAAACACAGAGATCCTCTCTTCACAGTCTTTTCATAACTTTCTGGTTTTACTTGTGGTCATTTTGCAACGGCTCTGGGAAAAACACTTATAACCCCCTTTCAATCCACTGAGAAGTGGACAGAAGTCCAGAGCCTCAGAGGAACACGTGCAACTACCTCTACCTATGAAGAGTCCTTGAAGAGCTACACCAGACATGTCTATACAGAATAACAAGAAGGGTTTGGAACAGCTCTGGGAACTAATATCTGAACAAGTGCATTATTCATCCCCCTTGTTGGCTGCTCATGGAGGTGGCCCCTTCCTTGGAACTACCCAAAAGTCAGCCCCTCAGGCTGCAGTTGCAGTGGGAAAATAATTCATTAAAGAGGGGGTATCTGCCTTACATGCACGGGAGCTGCACAAGCAGGGCAAGGAAGGAAGGAGCAGAAAGAGGTTTTCCTTTCTGTCCTTGCTCCCTGTTAACCTTGCAGGTTAAACTGCTTTATGTCAGGTGGAACCTTTTAGAGCCTAACAGATACAAGTCTCCTTCTTTTCAGATATGAAGGTAAGAGGGTGAAGCTTGCATATTCACCCAGCACAAAGTTTTGGTGCACTGAGCAGTCAGGTTTCAGTTATTATTGTTATGGGAAAGGTGTGTGGGTGTGTGTCTCTGTGTGTAAGTGCATGTAGGAGAGCACTGCACAGGAATATAACAAGGAAAACTGAATAAGCTGAGTAAGTCAGCTAGAATAACCTGACTAGGATGGGAAGAGGTCAGAGAGGGTCCCAGAACACAGGGGTTAGACTGGGGGTGCTAAGCTGCAACTGGAAATCATCTCTGATTGCTCCCATGCTCGGGGATAACAGGTTTAGTACATTCTTGTAAACAGAGAGAACAGGATTCAAGATCCCTATCCACAGTTTCTCCTCCAAATTAAAACTGCCTATAATAGCTGAGACTGTGGCAGTCTGTACAGATCATGTTTCTATTTCAAAATTATTGTATCTAAACATGTCACATTTGATAAATTTGGAGATTTACCATTTTATCTTCCCAGTTCCTATCTAGGTGCTAATTTCTGCTCTTCATATATTCAACCCAGAAAGAGCACCAATAAGGTTTTCAAAGAGATGGTCTTGGGAGAGCCTTGGCCTTAGACTATCAATATCTCATCTTGTGCAACATACAAGTACTGTACTCAGAAGGAAAGATAGGAAAAATAATCTATTCTTCCACATACCTCTGTGCTGAAGGGAATCAAGCAGTGCAAACCTGCATGCCAGGCCCTTTCACTGAAAACCGTCTCTAGGAGACATCAAACTGGGCTGCTCCTCTGGTGCCCTAGGCAATTAAGGCAACTTTTTTATATTCCTAAGGATCCCCCACAGCAATCTCTGACACAGACACACACAAACACACATATTCAAAGGGGTTTACTGTCCTGCTACTTGATGTGCAAGGATGGGCAGATGAAAAAAAAGACAAAAAGTTAAGAGATCACAGTGATGATGACAGATTCAGGTATATGCTGATGTCAGGGGGTGATACCTGGCACAGCTGAATTCAGCTACTGTATCCTTCTGCATTGCACTGAAACACAGTAGAGATACACGTACGTGAGGCAACATCATGTTATATGTAAGGATATTTCATCCCTTTGTGGTGTAGCAGAACCAGTGAACTAGGCTAACCCTCCAAGCAGCTTGCAGACAGCTTTGTTGATAAAGAAAATGGAATGGAAGTGTCTTGTAAATTATTGATATCACATATTGCATGTGAACTTTTGACATGGCTGTCTTCCTGCTGTCGTTCACTCCATGCTGCATTCCCTTCCTTTCCTGCCAGATTTCAATCTGTTCCATGTAACCCTTGATATTCCTCCAGCAAGGGAATTCAGCAGCGTCATAGATTTTGGACAAGAATTGCATTTTATAAATCATTCTTGCAGTTAGCCTTCTAGCAAGCAATCACTTAACATGTTTTAGTCTTTCGTATTGATTCTCAGGAGCTTGCAGGTCTCAGCCTCAGTGACAGGATCCTGTGTTTGGATAAAGAACAAGAAGCCACTGAAAAGTGGAGCAGATAGATCTCCAAGAGTCTTCAGGTATGAATGATTTTTTTTCAGAAGAGCTCAACTGTCTTTAAGCCTCTGCACAGGGGTCAGATGTTCAAAGGTGCCCAATGCCTTAATAGCTCCCACTATAATCCTTTTAGGTAGAATTTAAATGCCCATGTGTTGATTTATTTGGAGCCTCTGGACTCAGTAGTGAGAGCTGAGCTCTCTGAAAAACTCAGTCGTATTTTATCAAGAAAGCCTACTAAAGAATAAATCTTCCAGTTTGAAACTAAAAAAAAAAAGAAAGACAGAAAACAGAAGACCTAGCATGGAAATTTCCCTTGTTACCTTTCTGTTCCAGTTCTCTGGGAGTTGCACCAAAATGGTACTGCTAAGGTAAAACATTGGCTGGAAAATTTCTGTCAACATTTGAGTAAGTGAAAAAATAACTTGATAGTTTCCAGCTTAATGGATAGGTAGTTGCATTGACTTCAAACTTTCATTTTAGGCAAAATTCATGTATTGACATTTTTTGAAAACAAGAATCTTAAAGGCCACCATTGCTTGTTGCCACTGGGATTATCATGGAGGGTTTATACTCATGCTTCATATCCCAAGATGAAATGATGTTGTATTAGCTGGTTTGGTAGCAGGCTATTCTAAATAAATTGATAAATGCTGAAGTGCTTCTTATTGTGTTCTCATTGATGTATACAATACAGCAGACTGACTGAAAGATAAGACAGTCTCAGACCAAAGAACAAAGAACCACTAACCATCTGGTAGCAGTGTGATAACCAAAAATTCATGTGGCATGAGTTCAATGACCAGGGTTATTCCCACCCCTCTTGCCTCAGGATGCTATGCCCCGAATTTGTAAGTGACCAAGTAATGCTTTGGACATCAGTTGCTGAGCATCACCAAGGGCCCATATAAACCAAGAAAGCTCTATAGGTACAACCGAAAATGACAACTTGTATCACCATTGCAGAGGAGGTGGAAAGGTATGGAAGTGATAGAACACCCCCATAATCTAGGGAAAATGGTAGAGACAAGAAAAATTTTATGCTGTAAATAGCAAGAGTCTGAAACTCAGTTTTAACTATTTTTGTGCGTAACATATCAGACAAACAATTCAAGAGGTATTCAGCATTGCTAAGTTTAGTAAACTCCTTTATGATCTGCTGCCTACCATCTAGCTGCATAATCCAAAATGACTTGGGTGACCTGCTCGTACAAACACGTTTTTCCCCTGAGATTTCAGTGACAGAAGAGACTGTAGTAGACAACTTGCTGTATCAGGAGAGAGAGTGAAGTATTAATGTGGGGCTCTGCTGACATGTGTGTGGGATGCAGTGTGTAAGTCTAACTACCCACATTCAGGAATGCTGAATTCAAATTGGGATGGGCATAGAGAAGGACTCCTAATGTTACCAAGGGAACCTGACTGACTAGGGGAGAAAAAAAAGTACTGGAGAGTATTGCTGTCAGCAAATACCATCGAGGAATAAAAAGCACCTAGGAGCCAGTCGGAGGCCCGTGTTAAGGCTGAGCACCAGGGCTGCTGCCAGTCTTTGTCAGTAGCTAAGTGGCATTCCCATTTCATTCTGGAGAACTAAGTTGCTCAGGTGCAATCCAGAGGTGGGAAGAGCCACCAAAGCCTCTGAAAGACTAATCCACTAGGAGAGCTCAGATTGAACCAAGTAAAGCAGAGCACAGAGGTGATGCAACTTCTGCAGTAGACCCTGGAGCCACACAACTGACTGATGAGGTGGAAACACAATCCTAGGCATTTTTCCACTAAAGATAGTGGAAATGGTGCTCTTACATCTTCTAGGAGTGATGAAACCACTCTGTGATAATTCCACAGGTAGGGCACATTCCTTGCTTTAGCTGAAGAGCAACCACCTTGCAAGCAGCAATAGTATCTCCTTCAGAAACAGCATGTTTTTCACCCAAAAAAATGTCATTACTGGAAATACACGTGGAAATAGGTCCTAGAACCCAGCACTGTCCTCCTAGCACCCCATTAAACAGGCTACAGAATCAGGACTCCTCTGATATCACAGATCATGCATTTGTTTCCTGCATGGTGGCCCATCTTCAGCAGGGAGGAGTACAGTCCCATCCTAGGTAACGGGCAAAATGCAGCTGCAGATGCTTCCTCCTCTTTCTTTGCCACCAGGCATGTTCCCTCAGACAACATGGGCCTTCTGGTCCAGTTTTTGGCCTGTTGCAAATGGAGAAAGGTTGTTTTGTTCCACTGATCCACAAAAAGCCGGAGTTATGACTCCTCACAGCTGCCCTGATCTGAAGAAATAGTGACCCAGCGTGTGGAGGATCTTGAACAGGCCCACAGTTTATAGGGGGCTTCAGTCACTCAGTCGTGTGAAACGTCCACATCACTTATGGAGGTGCTGGGCTGTCTCAGCAAGGCAGCTGTAGTCTGTCATCTGAATAAGGCCAGCTAATGACAAAAAACCAAACCAAACCAAAACAAACCAAACCAAACAAAAAAAAAAAAACAAACAAACTGGGTGTGAATAAATGTAGCATGTAAATACAGGGAAATGTAAACATTATTAAGGTGGACAAGATTCTAGAATGACATCAGATGTATCAAGGGGAAAAAAGTTAATTGATTAGACAGGAACCAACATGTGGTAACAGGAGTATCAGACATACTGGCCCAAGGGTTTCCTTGTTCTTTATTGAGGGCTGCTTTTTCCATCTTCTGCCCTCTTTATGCTTTTCTCTGAATTAGTGGGAACTTTAACCACCTCTGCTTACACCTCCCCTCCCATTCTACCCTCTTCTCTCTAGATGGACACAGACTGTTGAAAGTGGAAGGCAGATTTTTATGCTAGACATTTCTTCAGTCAAATTACCTTTAAGCTCATTGAAAACTGAGATCTAAATAAAAGTGGAATACAGCCTGAAGAGCTGTAATAAAAAATGTCTGATGGATTCTGCAGGATGGCAATTAGCCTGGTTCATGATGGGAAGATGGTTGATAACGCAGTGAATATTGAAACGATTTCAGCCCTACAAGAACTTAACTATTTTACATACTGTACTCTGTAGAAATCCTCCACTGGATTGCACCTTCTAATGTCTATAAAATACAGGCAATACATATTCTTAGCACATAAGAAGTAAATAGGAAATGTTCCAAAAGACAAGATCTTATGGGATACACATTAGTCCCCACAATAAAAAGAACACAAATCAAACCCAGCAGCTGAAGAGCAGATGAGTGAATGATTATTCTAAGCCTCTAATGAAATGATACGGTGAAAGGCATTAGACAGATTGATTACAGCTCAGTTGACTGACAAAACTGCCCACTCTGTCCACCATTAGAATCAATCTACCCAGAACTATTTCCTTGTGAGCATTTCTGGTGTGTGCATCCATATACACATATGCTTTGTTGCAAATTATTCAGTGCTGTTTCTTTCTAGTGTAAAAAAGTCTAACTTTCAGAGCTTCATGCTTTAGGACTTCACTATGTATATACTTTGAAGGTAGGACACCTGAAATCTCTCATTTTCAGTTCATCTGACAGTCATTTCAATTAACACATTTATCAGTGTATTTACACAATGCAGAGGGAAATAAAGATCCTGTTAAAGAACGAAGCAAGATGAAACAAGCCTCTCATTTAGATTAAAAAAGAGGCAAAACTAAATCATTACCACAAGTTAATATAGAAGCTAAAGCACAGTAAGAATAGAAATGAAGGCTAGAGGTTTATACTGTTAAGAAGGATATTCAGGGAAAAAATATGATCAAAAGAAAGCACGATCAAGATCCTTCGCTATATAAATGTTGTTGATTCCCTTTGCTTCAGCAGCACTGTGCCAACAGCCATTGGTGATGGATCTGTCTCTCAGTCTCAGAACCTGCATATTTTAGATATACCTTGAAACCAAGGTATAGAAATTGTTCCTGGAAACAAAGACAAAGGCAAAGTCCTGCATGTTGGTTGAAATAATTTCAGGCAACAGTACAGGCTGATGTTTGGCTGACTAGGGTTCACCCCTGAAGAAAAGGACCCAGGGTTCTGATGGACAAGGAGTTGAACGTGAGTCTGCCAACCAGCCTTGCAGTGACAAGTGCCTACTGCACAATGGGCTGCACGAGCAAGAATACAGTTGACAGTTTGAGCAAGCTGATTTCCCTCTCTATTTTGCACTTGTGAAGAGTACATGTCTGGACTACTGTGTTCAGTTTTGGACTTCCCAGTACAAGAAAGCTATCAACAAGATAAAGCAAGTTCATCAGAGACTCACGGACATGGTTAGGCATCAAAGCATATGATGTACAAGATGAGACTCCAGAAGTAGAGCTTGTTTAGCTGCAAGAAAAGAATAAGGGGGATCAGGTTATTATTTTCAGCTACCTAAAGAGTGTTTTTTAAAAAAGACGAAGCCAGACTAAGAGTTGGCAGACACAAGGTACAGCAAATGGAAATTAGAAATAGCAGTTAGATGTAATGGAAAAATTCTTCATAGTGAGTGTGGTCAAACATTACGAGAGACCCAGAGAGGCTGTGCAGTCACTATCCTTGGAGATATTCAAAGCCAGTCAACACAAACACCCTGAGAGACCTTATCCAACATTGATACCACCTTGCTTTGGCATCTGGAGGTCCCTTTGAATTATATCTTTCTATGATTGTAAAAAAGAAAAGAAATGAGACATAGAGAGAAAATCAGAAAAGTCACAGCACAAAATGAGATTCAAGAATCAAGGAATATACAAGGCAGACAGAAAAGAGGTGCCTAAGTTTAACACTAAGGCAGACCCAAAGAATCATCATTTGGTTATAATAGGCTTAACGAACACAAACTTCATCTCCCTTTGGAAATCAGAGCCCTGCAGGCTTCTTGTAGTGATGTAAATTAAGACAAGAATAACCTTGAGCTCCAGTCAGACTGTACATATTCATTGCTTATTTAAGACATAGCAACCTATTGTATACTGCTGCAATTTGTATAGCTAATTATATAGAACTACGGTTACACATTGTGGCTAATTGCTGGCATATACATCCTCTGAAGCCATTAGGAGTCTTACCACTGACTCATTTGAAAAGTCTAATTTAGCCAGCTGAATTATCTCACTCATCTTAGTAGGCTCATCTCAGCAGGCTCTTCTCACATTGCCCTTTGGAGACTAAGCTAAGGGAGATGACCGGTTGTTGTAAGAGCAACTTAAGAACAGGATTACTAATATACATCTATTCCATTTGCCAGAATGTAAAAACAGCCTTGCCGAAAGACTGGAAGGATTAATTGGTAGAAGGCTTGCTGACCACTAAAAAAACCTGCTTTTCTGACTACCCTGGCAAACAAGCAGTCTTTAAAGGAGGTCCAGTTAATTATGTTTTGAAGAAACGAATGTAAAGATAGTGAGGGGAAAAAACAAAAACAAAAACAAAAACAACTAATAAATATTGAACAAAGGAATTTAATCTATAGTTATGAATATATAGTTCAATGAATGATGGAGTGTGACAAGTTTTTCTGTCTGTGATTTATGGTCATTGAGTGGTTACATAGGTACTCGGGGGTTTATGAAGCATCAAAGATGTTTGAAGAAGCACAAAAAGTCAAAAATTCTAGAATATATTTAAGGCATAGCAATTTTTGTGAGGTCAACTAAAGCCACTGCAGCTGAGTTACATATGCTATACATTTATATATAATATATTCTTACATATATTTTATATAATATTTGTTGCTGTACCTTTATAATAAATGAATAGGGCAGGAAGAAGGACACAAAAATTTCATCTCTAGAACAGAATTACCACTTTGGGGAACAAGTGAGAAATCTGGAGAAGAAAGAGTTACAGACAGGAAAAAAAAAATATGAAATAATTTGGTCATGGATAAGGCCAATGGTGTCAAAGGCAGCTGACGGTGGAGTGCTCATTGGGAAAAGGTCATTAGTGACTTTGGTTAGGGCAGTGCCAGCAGTTCTGAAGGAAGGGTTGTGGGGTCTCCAAGGCCTGACTGTAAGTACTGCATTTAACATGTGTACAATTGAAAGCAATGGTTTTTAATGAGCTAAAACTAAAGCAAGGCTATATTTTACAAAAAAAAAAGATATCACTGAGAGGAGGAACATGAAAGAGGGAATGAGAATAGGATAAAAGGAAACAGGCAATATGTTGGGATGGTGACAGTAAGCAAAGCAGTGGGGACTAGATAAAGTGAGGGTTACTGAAGGAAGGAACTGCTGGGTATATCTGATATGGAGAGGTATCAGTGAAATCTTGTGTGGAGAGCAAAGTGGAGATGAGGGCTTAAGAAATAACTTGCCTCGAGGAGTGCGTGATACAATTCACATCCATGAACCTCAGTAGGTTTTGCCAGAGAGGTACAATGAGGATAAATAAGAGAAGAATTAAACTCAGAACTGAAGGAGGAAACTGTTGTGGGAGCCTATTTAAATTACTGTTGGGACAGCAATGCTGGGGCTACCTCACTCTCCGAGACCTCTGTGAATGATACTTGCCAGTCCTGTGCTCTGAGCAGCATCAAGGACCAGATCCAGCTCCCATGGCTGAGGCCACTGCATTGCTCTTCTGTGTCTGAAGTGGTGTTATGCAGCTGTGGGCAGTATCATGACTCAGTGCAAGCATTTCCTTCAGACTTTCAAAACACTGAAGTCATGCAGGTCTTCAGCAGAGACGGACCTTATTTTACCTGAAGCCAGACAAGTCTGGCACAGACAGGCCAGGTGGTGAAAATCATGAGTGTCCCCCATTTGCCATTCACCCTCAAGCTCTGCCAAATTGCTTCTGTTTGTCTGGACAGCCTGCTTTACTAGGGCATGGTCAGAGATAGCCAAGCCCATTTTCAGAACCCTGGGTCCTTTTCTTCAGGAGCGAACCCTAGTCAGCCAAACATAAAAAAAAAATACACCTATACTATACAGAAGAAGACTGCCATAACTCAGATTGCAGCAGCCTAAAGGCTTTTTTTCTGATTTACCAACTTGTGTGTTGGTTCTGGCAAAATGTGTCTCCTATTACCTAACATTATCACAGTCAATCCAGATCCCAGCACCTGTTTAGGATCTCAGCACCATGATTGCCCAACTTCCTAAAGTGCACCAGGAATACACACCAATTTTTGTCAAGACAGGACAGCTTTTGCAAAGGCATTGCTGTGCACAGACTTGAATGGGGTGTTATGCGTCTCTCTAAATTAGGTTGAGTCTGTTGGCTGAGCTCCCATTACAGTTGCTGGAGATCTGGTCAATGCAGCCATAAGGCATTAGTCAGTTTATTCTAAAGCAGACACCCACATTTAGGTCAGATGAATCATGCCCTAGGTATTATGGATTGTATTGACTGTTTCTCCATAAACATAGTTGAAGCCCAGATAGCTGCCTCAAAGGTAAAAATTTATATTTTAGAAAACTGGAGTTAAAAAACAGCATTCCATTGTTTGGTCCATGCCACATGCCCCGTAACAAGGTAGAGTAAGGTGACACATGGCAACCAGAATGATAACCCAGGTCTTAGGATGTTCACATAAACTTCCAGAAGGAAGGAGGAACTCACAGCAGTACAAATAGTCTGAGAGCATCGTTTCCATGCTGACCTCACCACAAACCTCACCTACGGCCTCCTCTGTTACCAAGTCACTTTGTCTCTCTACACCTTTGCCTCTCACACGGACAGAATGACATTCCATTTCTTGGACTGTCAGCTTTGTAGACAGCAAGCTCCTACTGCATCTTACAAGGCTTAGTACATTCAATCTTCTGTTTTGTTTCAAACCTCTAGTTATTACTGTGATACGAGTAAATAATAGAGGAGCCACAACAGCTGCACAGAAAAGCTTTTAGTCCCAAGAGTGATTGCCCTTTTAACTAAGAATAGCATGTTTTCATATTTGAGTTCTTTCTTTTTTGTGTGTTACTGTTGTTGCTACTGAAAATAAGTGATTTATTTCAACATGTTCTCTGTTGTTTATAAAACCAGAAGCTTAACCTGTGTTCTTTCCAGAATAAAAGTAACCCTAAAGGCTATATAATAAATATTTTAAATGGATAATTGAAGGAGGAAGGAAAAAACAATGTCATGGAGGGATGGCAAGAATTTTATTTCAGGATAGTGACAGCTTCTGTTGTCTCTGACATCAAATAACTGAACTCAGGAGGACTGCTGCATGCAAATGAAGTCACATGAAATGCAGATGTCCACATCATCTCCATCAGAGCAGCAGACTGGTCCCCTCAGCATAGAGGCCACATGGTGGATCCTGAGTGCTCCCCCGTTAGCGGTGGTCCCACAAGGACATGGTTAAGGCTGCTAAATGGCACAACAGAGAGAGTCTCCCCCGTGAGAGATCCTCACTGTCTTAATTTTGGAGTGGATTTCCTCTCTTGGTTCTGTCAGGCCAGTATGCTCCTCCAATGATGGAATTAATTTTACTTGTGTTTGAAATCACAAGAGAGGAACTGTATGCTCATCAAGTGAATAAGCTGTCACCATCCTACCAGGCAGCTACTTTACACCTGTCTTGAAATTAAATGCTGGGCCTGAGCACTGGTTGCAGCAGAGATGTGTGACACCAGCCTGGCAGGAGCAAGCATCCTTCCACAGCCACTGCTTTTCACCTTTGCTTCTCAAGAAAAAGGCAGGAGGTTGGCTGCAGTTTCCTGTGCTCTCCTCGCTGCCAAGAGAGCCACTTCAAGTCACTATCCTGGAACTTTTTTTTGTTTGTTTTTCCCTAGGAAACTGAGGAATGAGTAAGTTTTTTATTCGCCTCTCACTGGGAATTTGGCAGAGCAGGGAACTGGTCCTGGCTCTCCAAAGCCACACTGGCATTCTGGCCATGGACTACCCTTCTAACAAGGATCCACTCAGACTCAAGGTTATCCTCTTCCTAGAACTACGTCAGTACATACCCTGCTGCAAACAGCTTATGGTTTTGCACCCCCGGCTTTTTCACGTTCTGAAATCCTGTTGACTCCCCATCACAGTCCACGACTTTCCATATTCCCTAAAGCAAAATGAGGCAAGAAAAAGTCCTTTGAGCAACAGAAGGCCAGTGTAATCTACAAGTGATTCCTCCCAGTGCAGAGTATGAAGCACATGTTTGAATTACTTTTCCGAGCTGGTAGTGGTTGTAAATCACAAGTAAGCTACAAAGTGATGGTGACTGTATTAAAAAAAAAAACAACCAAAAGTTATTAACCTAGTCTAGTTGAGAGGCATCCCTGCCCATGGCAGGGAGGTTGGATTAGATGATCTCTAGAGTCCCTTCCAACCTAAGCTATTCTATGATTCTATGAGAACAGAACACACTCCTGAGGAGGATCTTCTTAAATGTTACTAATTTAAATGTTTTCTGTCCTCTAATTGTACTGAAAAATATACCTAAATCTCAAACCATTTTGGAGACTTATGAATGACTGAAATAAAAATTACTTTTACTAACAAGTAATTATGCAATATTAAAATGCCGTTATCACATTTATCTGTTTACCAGCTGGAGTTCTAATTGAAATTTGTTCAGAACTCATAATAACATTAGGTCATGTTATGCTTACAGCATTAAGTAATGATTACATCTGTGGCTTTTGTTTTTAATTAGCTCTTTTCAGTTATCTGGGAGAGATAGAACCTTTCAAGATCGTAATTCACTTTTGATTACAATGGAAAGAGAACAAGCCAAGTCATCTTACAGAAAAATGTGCAACTGTAAAATTTACATTCCTGACTCTGGGGCTGTTAGATCTGACTGTATTTTGATTTTCTGTCACCCATCAGTTATGTTAATTGTTTTTTTATGGCAATGAGGTGATGGCGTTTGCACACTCAGGGATCTAAAATTACTCTTTACAAAAAAAAAAAACAAAAACAAAAAAAGAGGAGCATGTCTTATGTGTTACTTTTCTGGTGGCAGGACAGAAGCATTGCTTTTAATGCAAAGTAATGAAAACCAGACCACTTTGTGTCAGCCGTGCAGCTGAACGTAGCCAGAGGTGAATTTTAAAGAGGGTGTCAAGTGTAGCCATACCTCTGATTCAGAAAAGTATTTCAGCATGTGCCTTCACCATTCACCCCAGACTACAGACAGACACACATGATTACTTAACCTGCTCTGGGTTAAACATCTTGCTGAGTCCCATCCTATGGAAAGGGCACAGCATTGCAAGCAGCAGCCCCACGGGGGGTAACTTCATGTGCCCTCCTCAATTGGAACTGCCACTCACGGCTCATTAGTAACAAACTGACTCAAGCAGTTCCCCGACAAGGAGAAGTGCCCCTGCTGCCCTCTTTCTTCAAAAGCTTCCTGAGCTTGTTGTAAATAGCCATGCTTGGGAGAACAGATGAGTAACTCCCATGAGCCAAAACAGGGAATAATCAGCCTTAATCTGCTGGAATGAGTGACTGCTGAGAGACAGTGAGCAGCCCCACTTGCCTTTCTGGTGCCACTGGGAGCCTGGGGCGCATCCGTGGCCCAGTGAAGCTTCCACCTCCACAGATGCTCACCACACCGAGCTGCATCTGTGCTCTCCAGCAACACAAGGGGAGAAAAGAAAGCCTGAACATGGCCAGCCATGGGAATCTGGTGGCATTGTTTGCCAGCCAAGTGTTTATGAAGATGAATTAGGTGGGGTTGGTAGAGTGCAGCTACAGGAAAAGAGCAAGGCCGTTTATTTCTAACACACCTATGGAAGTGCAAGACACACAATAGGTATAGTAAGAAACCAAGTCTGATGAGCTTACCTGATGGTGATTGGTATTCCTGGAAGGGTTACAGGAATTGTATAAATTGTAGAAAATAGGCTCAGAAGGGATGTTGAGATGTAACATAATCCACATCCCCACTGAGATGAATCAAGGGGTGAATTGCCCATAAGATACATTCTCTCTATCTGCTCTGCTCAGAGCCAGAGGGGTTCAGCAGTTTTCCCATATCCAGTTGGAAAAACAACTTTCAAGAACCGAAAGATGAATTGTAGAAAATTCAAGGTGTAGTAACGAGAATGATCTATGGTCTAAAATACATCTGTAGCATTCAGTCACAGCAAATGAAGTTTTGCACTTAATACCACTTACAGTTGAAAATATTAGGCTGGGGTTCAAAGTACCTGACCTGGCTTCCCTCCCAACACACCACAAAATGATCTTCCCCCTCATTACAAACAGTTCTTTCTCTGTTGACCTGAGACATTGCTCCAATGGTTCAGTCCTTCACAATCTTTATCGTTTGTTTTTGGGAAGGCTGGGAGATGCTTTCTCTCCATCACTAAATGAGCACATGGTGCCCTTAACCAGGGCACAAGTACCACCAGCATTTTCAGTGCCTCCTGTGAGCACAGGAATAGTCAGTACCTCTCACTGGGGCTGGTTAAATGCATCCTTTCCCTCCTTGGGGTAACTGGTCTGCAGGAGAATGATCCTGAAGGGTTATGCCAGAGTGAAGGATTGAGAGGTTTTGGGCAGGCTGTCAGTTTCTGCTGGGATGAGATGCTCACCCCCAGTTGCAAGGGAGGTGAGGGACCTTCCCATAGCAGCCCTCCCCCATCAAGCTTCTGCCATATTCTGCTTTCTGCGACTGCTCAGAGCTAATGGACACTGGGTTGACGGTCCTCCTTGACTTTGACAACAGGAGGACATGGTGGCTCTGCTTATATGAACTGGTAGTTCTTAAAAAGCCAAGTGAGTTTTAATGCAAGAGGCTAACAAGATGGATTTTGCCTTTTTTTTAAAAAAAAACAGGCATCATGTTCTTTGCTGTTTATATCAACTTCCCTGCAGGTTCTGTGGTGAGATCAAGACAGCCTGTGCAGGTCAGATATCTGTGCTGGGGAAGAGCTCGGTCTCTCTGTGATGCCACCCTGTACTGTCAGGAGGCCACGTAAGGATGGGGACATGGGTTAAGTCCCACATCAGACAGATGCCACCTGAGGAGATGCAGACACAGTCAGGAGGCAAGATCCAGCCTCCCATGACACCAAGTAAGCCTGCAGTGACTGCACGGGGGGGCCTGAGAGCAGAAAGATTAAAAGTGATGCTGAGATGAGATGAGTTGCATTGGGGGTGAACACGGCAGCAAGAGGAGGCAGTTCCTGTTGCTGCTTACAGCCACGGCAGCCTGCACTGAGGACAAGATGGGCAGCAAACAGTGGTGCTCCTGCAGGAAACCTTTCCTGCTTTTGCTCTGGATTTTGTTCTTGATTTTAACCACCAAAGTTGCTTTTTCTCCAGTGAAAAAATAGGGGACAATAAGACTCTACAGTCATTATTTGTCAGCCTGGCCTAAGGTGCAGAAGTCGTTCATATTTCCAGTCTAGCTTTGGGCCAGCTAACATTGGGATTTAAGCCTGCCCTTTCCACAACATAAGGCAGCAACCCAGCTTCCCAAACACTGGCTGTGGCTGGGACTGTTTGGGATTTAGCAAATTTACTACCAGGACCCAACCATTCTGCCTCAGGCAAAATTTCAGCAAAGTGAGTATATTGCCACAGAAAGTGCTGGCTCATTTCCTAAATTCATGTTAAAAAAGAAAAAAAAACAACCAAACAAACATCTAACGCAGTCTAACCATCAATGCAACGGCATTAAAGCGATGTAATGAAAATAACTCTGGCCTGAAGACTCAGAGATTTAAGTGAGACTAGAATAGGCCTTTAATTACTCTCATTTTTACTCCTTAGCAGCCTCAACAGAACTAAAATAGTTCCCTCCCTCCTCTTCCCACTGTGTCAGTAGGACAGCCATGCCTGAGGATTCCCAGGCTCCGGAATGTTGTGCCTCCTTAGACACAACAACAGCTCCATTAGCTTTCTCCCCCTCTCACAGCAGGCGTTCAGCATGGAGCAGCCAGACCGCAGCCAAGGGAGAGGTGTGCAGGTGGATTTCTTTTTTTGTCTCAGCTCTGTCCCTTTTCTCCCTTCCCTTTTTTGGAGGAGATGCAGATGGCAGTCGCTTCCTTTGCTGTTTGCAAGTGTCTAGACGAAAATCTCCCCACAGCTTGTGCAATTCTCTGAGCTGCCTTCTGTGCACCTCCTCATTTTCCTCTTTATCTGCTTTCCGTATTCTCCATGCTGCTATTGGTCCTGTGGAAATGAACACATCAAAGCTGTAAGTAGTCGTTTTTTTCACTGCTCCTATGTCCTCTCTCCCCCTTCTTCCTTTAACATTAATATTAATAGCTATGGTACCTTTCTTCACTGTTGCTTTCTTCTTGATCCTCAAGGGAGCGAGCTTTTTCTTGGACTTTCTGCTACAGCAAATGCATGTCTGAAGGAATGCTAGGGCATGCTGGGAAGCACAACACTGGTGATGTCTGTGATACAATATTGGGCCAAGCAGCAAAGATATTAAGTGCTATTGCACTTATTGGAAGAGTCAAGCATGCTTTTATCACTGCCACATACGGCTGGACTTTTTTTCCTTTTTGCTTTCCTAGCAAAAATAGCTTTCTAATCAGTCCAAAATCTCCAAGGAGAAGAAAAAAAATAAATAACCTCTTTCCTATGCCCTCCTTGATGCTTTTCCATGGGGCCACTGCCCGAGGAGCAAAGCAGCAAGTGCTGTTTCATGCCTGTTGCCAAACCACGCAAACACACACACACCACAGGGACACTTCACCAGCATCCCCACCACTGCTATTATTTAAAGCACCAAGCTAATGAGTTATCTTGCCCTTTAAGGTTTGCCTGCCTGTTGCCAGTCCCCAGAGCCAAGAGGAGAAGTCCTTGCTCCTGCATTTGTATTCTGGGATGCGATTGTGTGTCTGGAGCGCTAGGAAGAAACCCCCCGGTTTGATTTCACTTACACCCATATAATGGAAATATGGTGGCAAGAGGTGAGCATGACGTTCCTGCTTGTGGGGGTTGCTTGCAATCCACAGTGAAGGTTGCTACTTAGGATCACATCAGCAACACCCCAAAAATGAAAGGTGAATTTCTTGATGTCACATAATGCGAATCACCTGATTCACATAAGAACCAGGTACCACAGCAATAATGAAACTCCCTCTAACCCTCAGAGTGAGTTATCCCAAACATGGTTTCTGCCTGGATGGATGTAAAGGTTATTATTTCCTCCTGTCTTGACACTATGGATCCACTCCCTTTGAAAGCAAGGATTTCTTTAGTGTGCAGGAGCAGGCTGCACGTCTGGAGCAGGAGGAATCAGGGCACTCAAATTTGAGAGTCCTCTTACACATCTTTTATGATGTGCTGCAGCTGGACACAGCAAAGAGCAATCCCTTTCCTCTCTCTCCCATGCTCCCACAAAGCTGCTGATGATGTGAAGTTAGACATTGCTACAGTCAGTGAAAGGACCTCCCTGAGCAGCAGTGGGTTTGCATTGGCTGGAGAAAGGACTGAGGTAGGTCAGGACATGACTTGATGCTGGCTGGCTTTCATGTTATGGCGGGATTCTATCTTTTCCCTTTCCTTCTCCAGCAAAGCCTTGTGAAGGCTGTTAGACACAGACTAGCTGCCCTCCAGTCTCAGGATACTCTGGGGAAATCTCCCCTGCACCATCAGAATACTGCAGGACTGAAATGCACTGTGCTGGCACCATAGCTACGACTTAGCTGGTGGGGGAGGATAGAAAGAACACACTGAGACACGAAGGGAAAAGAAACACCAAGAACTTGTGCAAAAGCCCACTGCAACCAGAGGAGCCTCAAATTGCAGAGATGCAGGTCAGGCTCCTCTTGTAGCCTTTTGGACACTAGAAAGCCTCACTCAAGAATAGCCCTGTGTCCAACAGTGCCAAACTCAACTGTTTCAGCACCAAACAGCAGCACCACAAGGTTCTAATGGAAAAATGGGAGCCAGTTTCTCATAAGAGCCAGGAAACTCATTAGTCCCAACAAACAAAAGGAGGCAAGGGAATCTATTTATTTGTCATAATCACCAGTTTGATGGTTTAAAGTATGTGCAGCATTTTCAGAATCTAATAGAGATGCCTCATATTTACAAATGTGGAACAAAGTTTCAGGTGATGATCAAAGGATGCTTTTGAGATATCTGCAAGACACCTAATAGTAAAATTCAAGTGAGGTCACATGTTTTGCTGCTTGTCTACAAGATTCTCCCAAAAGTCTCCTTGTTCTCCCTAGCTTATAAGCCTAATTAACCCTCTGCACCTCTTTGCAAGGCATGGAATCTTAAGTAATTAGGGGGATGTGTGGCTTCCTTACCAGCATGTCAAAGTCTTCATGTCACACTCCGAGTGCTGGTACTTTTTGTTCTGTGTTGCAGGGGCTGGTGAGATATCCACACATGCAAAACCTCAACTGGAGGGACCAATTTACAGGCAGTCCCCTTTACCAAGGGGGATAGAAATTCCCCTAGAGGGTCTTGCAGGTTTCTGCAGCATTCTTGAGCAGCATGCTTCGAGTCTGAGCTGTTCTTAGACGCTTTAAACTACTTCACAGGCATTAACTATGCCCATTTCATACACACAATCCTACCTTAACCAGCTCCCCTGAGCAACACGGATGGTGCGTGAGCTTTTCTGCATATTCAGCTGGCAAGGGACAGCCTGAAGAATCTACACTGCTCCCACAACTCTTTACACATTCCTCATTAGAGAGGTTGGATTGAAAGAATAAAAACAGTAACCACCTAAAAAAAACTAGGAGCAGCTAGGAGTGCTCCATGAACTGGACAGGAGCTTTGGCACAGGCTGCTGCAGAGGTTGCTCTCTCTGCTCTTATCTTTCCGAATCTCTGGCTACCCTGCAACTTGGTGATGAGGAGAGGGCACCATGATCACCCCACCGCTGTCTCAGACTCTACCACACCCTGATGCTCAAGGCTTTTTTATGGAGTGCAGAAGTCACAGATTCAAACTTCCTCAATGGGAGGACCTTCAAATCCTGCCTCCTGAGCGCATGCTCTCTTTTGCTGACCACTTGTCCCAGTAGTAAGGACAAGGCCATTACTAGTATACATATAGGAAAGATTTTACCATCCCATTCCAGAGTATGTAGAAAAGATAGGAGGTGGCTAAGCATCAGAGGAATAAATAGATCAATGCTTTCACTCACAGTATATGATGCAGCAAAAACAGGAGCAAATCAGATCATGGGGGAAGGAATAAGCCAGGCCATCAGTCCAATTCCAGTCATATAACAATTGCCAAGGAAAAGCTACATTACATAATTAATCCTCTTTCTGTCCTGGCCTTGATCTTGTCCCACTATCACTGGGAACTCTGCTTGCAGTGGACAGTCAGGGGGCCCTTCCAACAATTTGAAACAGTACATCTACCACTTAGGCAAGCAGAGTCAGCTCTTACAGAGGTGGCTTCTTGCCCCACCTCCAAGCTAATGTGAAAGGTGGGGGCACCTGGTGGTGATCTCCTCATCAGTTCCCACCCAAGGCTGGCCAGACCCTGGATAAACACCAATCAGGACGATCTTTCTTGCCTGGTTGTGGACATCATCCATATCCCAGCTGTGTCCCCTCCCAGTTTCTTGTGCATCCCCAGCCTACTTTTTGGTGGGGTAGTGTGAGAAGCAGAAAAGGACCTGACTGTGTAAACACCATTCTGCAATAACTAAAACATGCCTGAGTTATCAATAGTGTTTTCAGGACAAATCCAAAACACAGCAACTGTGAATTAAATCAACTCTATCACAGCCAAACTCAGCACAGCATGGTAGAGTTTTTCATTTCAAGAGGAATCCTTATATATTGGAAATCCATCCTGGTTGCTGTCAGGAAAAGGCATGCAAGTCTTTCACTGAATTGCATATTGCCTTGTACGATGCAACCATTGCAGTGGCCTTTGTGACATCTATTTTGATTTAACTCCATGGTGCATTTTGTTGTCCTGTATACCGAGACAGAAGCAGATTTTTCTATGGCCAGTAATGGACTGTTAAAACAAGCAAATGTACTAGCACAGTTTTCACAATGGTCAGGAACTAGCTTAATAAAAAGGATATCTTTGAGCTAAGAATTTAATAAATAGCATGCCAGTTTCTTTTTAATAATACAGGAGACAGCACAAATTCGGACAGTACACAAACTGCAGATTCCTAAAGATGAACACTACAGAATTTGTTATGGGTATATTAAGCAGGCTTCTATGAACAGTTAGTACTATTAAATGTTGACAATCAGTCACAGACACAAGTAAATATTCTAGATGGTTTTAAACATCTTCCAAGAAGACATCACTGTCCTACTATATTCTGTTTACATCAGTTGATTAACCATTACTTTCAAATACCTATTAGTCCCATGACCTACCAAATAAAGCATTTGTCTTAACTCAGGACTTCACATCCACAAATCTTACTCAGTGGGTGACCTTCCCTTTCTCTGATTCAGTTTCCACAGATATAAAACAGGGATAATGATAATGACCTCCTTAGTAATGCTGTTAGGGATTTACTAATAAGCTAATTATTATTGGGGAATAAAACTTTATGTGAGGAACCATTTATTAAGGCATCCCCACGGCTTATTCACACTCCATAAGCCATTTATGAATGGAGTCTCAGAGGCTGATGAAAAGTGCACTAGTGCCTAAGCAGCAAAGATCCAAAGCTCATGGCCACATCTCCAGCAAACAGATGTACATGAAAGCATAGGCATGCACAGATTCTCAGTAGCTCTTCATCTTTATGTCCTTCCTTAGTCTTCCTCAGTTGTTGCAGTTGCTGAAGGAGGAGGTGGCAACTACTTCTTTAGCCCTTTTGGTGCAAAACCATGGGATTCTTCCATGTTCAACCCTGTCCACCAAATGCATGACAAACACTTGCCATGCAGCTGTTTCTGCAGCATTACACCCATCAGTAACAAGAGAAAGAGTGAGGAAGAGCTGTGCTTGGAACAAGGATATCAGATGCAGATGAACGGAGCTCCCTCATATGGGCTGGAGCACACGCCAGGACCTCTTAGACCATGACAGTGGTGAAGAGTATACAAAAACCTCACCTCCCACTTTATTTTGCTTCTGCATAGACAATAATGTTAATAACATATTTCTTTTTCTTTCCCCTTCTGCTTAGTAACCTCTCTTTACAGGCTCTCTTTGAAACACATTCCCATTTTAAACCTTTGCAGAGCACTTGGCTTGCCCAGCTGCAAAATTTGCTTGGACTGCAAAACTTTGAGATCTGAATGGGTGCCAAATGTGGCTCCTTGAGTCCTACCATCCCCTCAAATGAGGATTTTTAGCTTTCATGATTCCTTCTATAAATAGGAATTCATCACTGTAAATTACACTAAGGTTAGAGGCTGAAAAACATTTGAAACACAAGTAGTGTTCTCTACCCTTCCAGTTGCAGGGAATGATGAGAGAAGAAGCAGGAAGAGGCAGCAGATCAATATCTGGCTCCAAGCCTGGTGTTGCCAGCAGAATTTTTGGGGTTTTTTTTGATCACAGAATCATAGACTCATAGAATCATTTTGGTTGGAAAAGACCTTTAAGATCATCGAGTCCAAACGTTAACCTGTGGGTTGGTCTACATGCCACCAGGCCTGCTGGCAACAGATGGGGTATGCCTGTCTCAAAGGGGGCAAAGGATCTTTACACAAGAACTGTCAGGGCTCATTGAAAGAGCTTTAAACTATACTTGAAGGGGGAAAGAGAGAAAACCAGGCTTAGTCAAGATAAGCCTGGGGGCAGCACAGCTATGTTTGAGGGACAGTGTGCTAGTGAGGTCCTTCAGTCTGTGACCTCAGTGGAGGCAGAGGATGGAAATCCATGCAGCAGCAAAGACACAAGGGTTATTGATGTGCTAGAAACCACAGAAGCACCTGAGAATGGTCAAGTAGAAATTAGAGCTTCTCCCCCCAGAAGGTGATAGAATCAACAGCCCTACTGAAGTGAGTTGAGTGTTTATGGGGGTCAGCAGAACTGCTATATTAGAATTCTGGAGGGCAGACTATGGCCTGTGTAGGAGACTAGTTGACAGAGTCCCTCGGGAGGCAGTCCTGAAGGGCAAAGGAGTCCAGGAAGACTGGGCACTCTTCAAGAAGGAAGTTTTAAGGGTGCAGGAGCAGGCTGTCCCCATGTACTGAAAGATGAGCTGGAAGGGAAGGACACCAGCCTGGCTAAACAGAGGGCTTTGCCTGGAACTCAGGGAAAAAAAGAGTTTATGACCTTCAGAAGAAGAGACAGGCAACTCAGGAGGACTACAAAGACGTGAGGTTATGCAGGGAGAAAACTGGAATGACCAAAGCCCAGTTAGAGCTTAATCTGGCAACTGCCATAAAAGTTAATAACAAATGTTTCTATAAATACATTAGTGATGAAAGGACTAAAGAGAATCTCCATCCTCTATTGGATGCAGGGGGAAACATAGTGGCAAAGGCAGAGGAAAAGGCTGAGGTACTGAATGCCTTCTTCACCTCAGCTTTTTTATAGTAAGACCAGTTGTTCTCCAGGTACCTAGGCCCCTGAACAGGAAGACAGGGACAGGTTGAAGAGTGAACCCACATAATCCAAGGGGAAGTGGTGTGTGATCTGCTACACCACTTAGACAGACTCAAATCTATGGGGCTGGATGGGATCCATCCAAGGGTACTGAGGGAGCTGGCAGGTGTGCCCCAAGCCGCTTTCCATCCTTTATCCCACAATCACACAACGGTAGGGGCTGAAAGGGACCTCTGGAGATCATCCTGTCCAAACCCTCCGGTGAAGTACATTTACCTAGATCAGGCTGCACAGGATCAAGTCCAGGGTGTGTTTATCACTTGGCTGGATGGCTGGACCCAAAGAGTGGTGTGAATGGAGTTAAGTCCAGTTGGCAGCCATTCACAAGTGGTGTTCCCCAGGTCTCAGTATTGGGGCCATTTCTGTTTAACCTCCTTATCAATGATCTGGATGATGGGATCAAGTGTACCCTTAGGAATTTTGCAGACAATACCATATTGGACAGGAGTATTATCTGCTTGAGGACAGGGAGGCTCTTCAGAGGGACCTGGACAGTTTGGATTGATGGGCTGAGGCCAACTACAACTATGTCCTGGAGGTAAATTTGGGTCACAACACTCCAGGCTGGGGGAAGAGTGGCTGGAAAGCTGCCTGGTAGAAAAGGACCTGGGGTGTTGATTGACAGCCAGCTGAATATATGCCAGCAGTGTGCCCAGGTGGCCAAGAAGGCCAACAGCATCCTGGCTTGCATCAGAAATAACATGGCCAGCAGGACTAGGGAGATAATTGTCCCCTTTTATTTGGCACTGGTGAGGCTGCACCTCAAATACTGGGTTCAGTTTTGGGGCCCCCACTACAAGAAGAATATTGAGGTGCTGGAGCATGTCCAAAGAAGGGCAAGAACACTGGCAAAGGAGCTAGAGAACAAGTCTTAAGAGGAGTGGCTGAGGGAACCGGGATTTTTTAACCTGGAGGAAAGGAAGCTCAGGGGAGACCTTATTGCTCTCTACAAATACCTGAATGGAAGTTATAGAGAGGTGGTGCCAGTGTCTTCTCCCAAATAACAAGTTATAGGACAAGAGGTTATGGCTTCAAGTTGCACCAAGGGAGGTTTAGGTTCAATAGTAGGAAAAAATTTTTCCCCAAAAGGGTTGTCAAGCACTGGAACAGGCTGCTCAAGGAAATGGTTGTGTCACCATCTTTAGAGGTACTTAAAGGTGTGTAGATGTAGTGCTTAGGGACATGGTTTAGTGGTGGACTTGGCAGACTTAGGTTAATGGTTGGACTTGATGACCTTAGAGGTCTTTTCCAACCTAAATGATTCTATGGTTCTTCTATAGTTCAGCTTTTTTAATTGTCCAGAAATGACTCTACAATACCTAGCCATGGGCACATGTACACAACAAATAAATAAAGAAGGGAGGACAAGTAGAAAGAGAATCATTGTGTGTCTTGAGGAATAAGAACAACAAATCAAATGCTTAGTCCCATGGCTAGGCACGATATCTGACAGTACAATAGGCCTGTTCTCAGCCAAGTCTCTTGCTTGACTGCAGCCTACCATTGACTATACCATACCCTAGATGACACCACTGTGATGCTGTTACAAATGTCTGTGCATGGAAGATCTCTTTAATTTCATTCTAGGGACCTTCCAAAATGGTGAACAGAGGCTGGAGAAAGACAAGGAGTTCCTGGAAAACAAATCCTGCTAAATTCCCTTTTCCTGTGCAAAAATATAGAAATATAATCCTACCTCTTCAAATCCTGAAGGCCCTCTTCCCTTGTACACACTAACCTGTTCCTGTACATTTAATGGCAATCATGGTCAAGAGCTCCAGCTGACAAAAAATTACACAGCTGCAGCAATGAATAAGGCAGTGCCAACCACTACAGGATGTAGTCTCAAGTCATACAGGCTAAAGATGGTTGCTACACAAGGAACAAGCTCTTGTATTTAGATACATGAATGTATGAAAGATGCTAGATCATAGGTTTCACCCACCTTTGTCTTACAGTCAACAGTCAGGATCAAACTTCATGTCAGAAAAAGTGGAACAGGAGGTAGAAATCAGATGATGTCATATTTCTTGTGTATTAAGTACTGAGTCAAGAACAACACTTTTGTAGCAGGAGTAGGATAAATCTGAGCCCTGCAAGGATCAGTCTGCCTTTGGGGAGCTAACTCTTCCCACAGTCTTGATCCTGACCTTTCTCTTCACAGCCAAAAACATTACCTTAGAATCTGTGCACTGAATCGTCACAAAGTGAAATACATAAAATTGATTTGTATGAATGATGAAGATCTATCAGCAGTGGAAAGTAGCTCAGATGAAACCATGATTCATTTCAAAGTTCATATGTATTGAATAGAAACCAACACTCAGCTTCATTACAAAACATCAGCCTTTCAAAGCTCGGTGGTATAAGAAGTGGCAAAGAGGGTCTGGCTTTTCACAGAGGCCAAGTGCTTCAATTTGTTCAAAGCCAAGGAGAGTGCTTAGTAGGAATGACACTTTGAAGAGGAGGTACTTGGGCAGCATGCAGCCAGGTTAGCTTTGCAGCCATGCATGCACTGGATAACTTTTTCCCAGTAAAGGAAAGAAAAGCTTTGATTCTCCTTTCATTTACACCAGTGTAAATAACGCAGACTGTGCAAGTCAGTGAAGAGAATCCAGCTGAGATGAGAGAAAGAGCTAATCCAGAGAGAGAGAGAATTTGTCATCCTGAAACTCCACTCTTGCAGGTGTTTCTGCTATTACAGATGTCTTGTACAAAGCCCCTAGCAGCACGTAATTTAAATCCAGTTGGGCCTAAGTAAGGACTGTTGTAAGAAACACAACTGCCTTCCTCCTCAGCTCACTGATGTGGTGAGCCCTCTTGCATCCTGTCAGGAGTCCCCTCAGCACTCGTGGTAAATGACTGGGGAGGGATGTCTCATGCAAACTCAGAAGACAAATTATATTAAAAATTAAAAGTGAAAAAGCAAACAGCTCGACTGGGACTTGAAAGAATAATAGCTGCACTGTGTGCTTTTCACTCACAGCTTAAGTTCTTATGGCTGAATGGCTGTTGGAAATACTAAGAGTTTGATTTGGCAAATCCCTTGCATGCAGAATTCCTGGGAGTTAGGAGAACTGTGCTACTCTTACCTGCTCTTTTCACTGTATTTCAGCTTCCCTCTTACCATTGCAAGACTACAGACATACCAACAGCATATAGGGGCAAGAGCCAGCTGACATCTTTTCCTTGGGATAGGTACTTACAAGACACAAAAGCCCGAATGAAAGTGCAAATGCCCTAAAGCTGGAAATCTTACTCAGGTTCCCATCCAGGACCAATTTCTCTTGAGAGAACTGTTTTTCTGTCCTTTGTAGTCTGGAAACAGTTACACAATGGTTTCTGCTTGAAGGTTTCCTTTCTTGGGGAAATTACCTTTGAATAATCATGGCCTTAGTCATGCATTCCTTTGGCCATGCATAGCTTTCTTATGCGTATTTACACTGTGATATCCACAGTAACGCTGGGGCCACTGGTCTCTGCTGCAATACACACCATTAATCACACCGAACTCCCAAATCAGTTGCTAGGAAGCTAGGGGCTCCACAGCTGCGGGTGGTTTTATCAGTAAGCCTTCAAGAACTGGCATCATCTCTCTGGCAGGGACCAGGCACAGGGACATAAAGTGTAACTCATTTGGTGAGGTAACCCCAGGGCATACACTGGATCCTGGCCTTCCTAAGCCCGCCAGGGAGTGAGCACTTCCTTCTGTACAGAACCTACCAGGCAACTTAATGTTGATGTATCTTATTGCCAGACCTTCAAGAAATGTGTGTCCAAAACCATTAGCAAAGCCTCCATCCTATCTCACTCCTTCCACTTTATTTGCTGTCCTCCACTGAGATATTCAGCTATGGTGACCAGAGAGGCAAAGCTGAAAACCCACCCAGAGCTCTGTCCTGTGCAGTGTTAGCAGTGTGCATGTTCTAGCCCATTCCACAGACTTACCACTGTGATAAAAACTTGCACCTCTGGCCCTTTTGGGTTTTGTAACTAAAAGGCCTAATTCCACTGGAGGTGTTGGTGTGTGAGGGTGATGTGGTGCTAACAAAAGATCTGAATAGCTGTTCTCTAGGCTCTTCCAACCTCAACAGCCATCAGAGCTGTGTGTAGCTTTTTAGAAAATGGACCCATTCCCCTGCCAGCGATAGTCATCCTCATTCCTCAATGTGTTTCTCTGGTGTTTGTGGAGAAGCAGAATATTACAGGCCCCCCGCTCCCCTTAACTGGGGCCAGCTCCACCCTTTAGGGTCCCATTGTCATGTGCTTGCACTCAGCTCAGTGTCAGAATTACCATCACTGTTAGCCAAATCTGCACCAGATGGACACCGAGGCCTTCCTCACATATTTCTGAGTGCTTCCAAAATACCTCCCTGCACTTAAAACTAGATTACTCTAGCACTTATTTTATTTAAAGACCAGATCCCAAAAGTTCTATCTGTGCTGCCAAGATATCCTGCGCCAGTTTCAGAAGCACAGAAACTGTGCTAGTTTCAGGGGGACTCCTCTGTGCTAATGAATGTACCAGTGTGCAGCTGAAGGGTTTTAGTCTTCAGAAATTGCCTGCAGCAAGGTCTCCATGCTCTGTCCTTCCCATGATACCCCTCTCTCTGAAGGAGAGAAGCTGTCCTGCAACCCAGGGGAACCTTCTGCAAGTCCTCCAGCCAAGAACACTTCTGCAAGGGAAGCTGGTCATGAAAGTCACCTTGGACATCTTCTTTGTCACTTGCCACCATGCACCTCAGGACCCAGTCTTTTATGAAATACAAGGTCCTAATGTAACTTTAAGTAAAAGCCATAAAGGATTTTTTTAAACTGGTGACTAAGCATTCATCAGAAAATGAAATGATGTTGGGAGAAAGTGATTGCAGGATCTACCCTTATTTTAAAATTCAATTAGCAGCACAACCATGATGAACAGCCCTGTGGTTATGTAGATTTAGTAAAGTCATTAAGATCTCAGATTACATGTGGTGCTATTTCCCCTTACTCTCCCTTTTGCTGCCCCCAGCAATCCTGCCTGTTTTCAGCCTATCACAATACAAACAGAAACAAATCACCAGGGGTTAAACAGCCTAAATTGGATTACAGTCACACTGTTCAGAAAACAGAGTATTGCTGGTAATTGCATTCCATTGAATAAATATCTCTACATTAATTTATACCACATTAGTATTCTGACAATGATTATTTTCATTGTAATTTGCCTGTCCAAGAATAAGTGTTACAAAGAGCTCAGGATCCAAACAAACTATGTGTTCTGAGTGCTGGTATTTGTTTTAGAGATTAAACAACAACCTAGTTGGACATAAATAAAATCTTAGATCAAAAAATCCCACATCCATCTTTCAATCTTGCTGAAGGGTTGTGAGCCAAATAACTCCAGGCCCAAACATTTTCCTGCCTAAGTCATAGGAATTCTGCTAATCTCTCTCCAGGGCCCTCAAAATTTCTTTTCTTTATACCACAGTAGCCTCCTAAATTTGCTATTTCCAAAATATTTATGGATAGTCTGTGATGTCTAGTTTGATATCAAAGAATTCCAGTCTAAAATGAGGTTGGCACAGCTAGATGTAAATTTCACCCTTGATCACTTCTCAGGTATTTTATTCCAGCTTCTAGACAACAGCTTGCCCTAGTCAGAAGTCTCCATACCTCCCTCCCCACCAGTCAGCTCTGCTGCGACCATCGACTGCAGTCTCCAAGCAGTTCACCAAGATGATCATCAAACACTTTGATTTTGTTCAATGCCTGCTGTTCTTCACTTGCTCAGGGAAAGAGACAATGTCCTGACAGGCAGATAAAAAAGGATATAAAACAATAAAGGCAAAGAGCAATGTAGCCGGGCACTTCTCTAAGCTTCATGGGGTCAGGGGAGATGCATCTTGTTTCTCAGTTTTTTTTGTTCCTCCAGCTGACTTTGTCTCTCAGACCTCTGATGTTACCCAGAGGAGTTTAAGGACCTCTGGCTCAGCAGGCTGGCTGTCTAGAAAGAGCATCGTCACTGTTCATGGTTCTGCAAGCTCTGGTGTGGAGCTAAGAAGAGAAGAAAGGGGGAAACACTAGGAGTTAGACAGACAGAAATATCCCTTCAGTCCTTGCTAGCGGGCTCAAGAACAGCCACCCCACCCCACTGAGCATGTTTCTTAATGCAGCCCATAGTCTTCCCTTGAAAGAAATACCCAGTGGTTGGATCTTACACTGGGCATTTTTATTAATTGTTCCTTTCCCTTGCCATTGGTCCAGTAATTTAAAATGTCCCAGGAGAACTACACCACTTCTACATCCTTTTCTCTCAGATGCTAAGCAGCAGCACAAGCTATAAATGATGTGGAGATTCAATAGTACTGGGCCAACTGTCCCAGGTGTCTGTCTAACTCACCTGTCACTTCAGAAAGTTCTAGGCATTGACATTTCCATCTTTCCAGGAGAATACCTTTGTGATGATGACTACTTATGGTAGCGCTTTGCATGGAAAATGTTTCTGGGAAGAGATGTCACCTTTCTTGCACAAAATAAAAGAAACAAATACTCTGAGGGCAAAGGAAGAGGGGACTGACATGAATGAACAGAGGCGAGTATGACGACCAAGGCTTGAATTAGCTGCACCTGTATAAGTATAAAGTTGAGAAATTGGTCACTGTTTACAATGTGAACATAATATTTGAATAAGGCTATCAATAATGGACAGCCGCTGGGAGGCAAAACCTACCATGGCTGGCATTTTCCAAAGAATTATGGGACCTTGGAGTCCAATTTCCACAGGCCTCCAGCCTGTAATCTTGTTGATAAATCACTTCCATATGTAGGACTTGATGCTAAACATTGAGAACAACCCACATTTTACTGCCAGTACCAAGTGCGTAAGGGAGGAACAAAACATGCTGCAAAACTGTTACGAAACTGGAAACTGGGAGCAGTACAGGGCTGCATGAAGACAAAATACAGAAAGGAGTCCAGCTAATTCTTTTTCTGGCAGCTGACACCATGCATGCCAAAGACAGAAAGTGGCTGTAGGCAATGATGGCTGTCTGATAAAAAGACACAGGATGGAGCACCACACAATTGCTTTCAGCAGTATCTTATTCCAGTGTCACTGGTGGAACCACTGTGCAAAACTATTGCTATCTGTTGGCATCATGTGTTATCTGAGAAAGTCAGAGGGGAGAGGTCATTACAGTAGGCTCCATCCAGCCACAGGCACTGTAAGAGCCCTTTTGCACTACAGGTCATGGTGTTTGGAATCTGGTAGGCTCAGGAAGCACTGGCCAAGAGGGTAAGGCTGGTACACTAACATCAATGACTCCTGAATGACTCCTGACCACACCTCTGAACTTTTCAGAACATGGATATTCATTATTTACTGCACAATTTGTTTGTAAATATATCTCAAGCTCAAGCCAGGGCCATGTATTTGAGGAGGGCGGAAATGAGGATGGATCAGTTCTGCGCAGTCATGGTTCTAATTTCTGCCAGGTTTCCAAAGAGATAAAGCAATCCTGCAAGATATTTGCACACCAGCAGAAGACCCCTCTCTTCATTTAAGCAAAAGTCTGGATACTCCCTACTGGAGC
>NW_008603346.1:0-5748 GCF_000691845.1 Merops nubicus | reverse complement strand
CCTGCTGAAACCTAGCACAAGTTAACACCATGATGATGATAAAAGCTGAGGCCATGCTCCCCTGAATGGGGGATAATGCAGCACTAATTCAGCCTGGTTTTTAAAGGGGAGAGCTAATAACTTTGGTCAGGAATTTACAAAAAAAAATGAATTTAGAGCACTGACCCAAGGCACAGCAATTTGGAAGCTGGAGGAGAGATAAACAGAACCTATTACATGGCAGCAGCTTTTAACTATAGCGAGAATGCTGATATATGACATCTGAGTCTTGGCTCAGTAGCTACAGATATCATAAAACCACCATGTGCAATTAGACACAATCTGTGATGTGTATTTCATAATAAGGCCAGAAATACCACAGCACGGTTACTGACTTCATTCACAAACTAGAAGCACGATTTTTCCAGGTCACAGTTAAGGTCATTGTCTAGCAACAGCCAAAAAAAAAATTCTGTTTCCTGACAGGTATTTAAAATCTTCCCAAGGCTGAGTTAATTAGTCAGATTTTATTTTGCTTATGACATTAACCTTGGAGGGAAAAAACAATATGGAAATAAAGAGGAAAAAAATTCCTGTCCCAGGAAAGCAAACCCTGTACATCTGATCATGATGCATTTTTTCCTTAGTATGCAAAAATAAATCACATTCTAAATTTTTACTGAAACACAGTAGCTGCTTTTGCCATCTGCATTTAAAACAGCCTAAACCCCCAATATGTTACTGGTAAGTGCTGCTTTTCCTTTTTTTCCATATGAGAGAAAAATTTAAAAAAATTTAGTCCTGACCTCTCCTTCTCCAAAGCCATTATTAAAATCATATGCAAAACTGATCCTATTGGAGGTTCAATTTACTTGAAGAACCTTCACTCCACTTGGCTAAAGAAGGAGCATTGATCCACGTGCTGGTTTATAAGCCATTTCTAAGACACAAATACCTTAATCTTAGCAACAACAGGGGTTGGTATTTCCAACCAGAAGCTTTTAACAGAGAAACCTTTTTGGAAAAGTGAAAACCTAAGCAATCAACTTTTCAAAGCCTCTTTTGTGGAACGAACATGCCAGCTTCAAAAAAGCTGGAGGACCCCAGACATGCATGGCACTCAGTGACTTCATACCAACATGGAAGATGCCACCTGGTTACCCTTCCCCACAAGCACTGAATACAGCAGCACCAAAGAGACCATATTCCTTGAAAGCCAAACTCTCACAGCCTTGCTTACAAGAGTTGCACCTTCTCACAGTCCTGTTTAGATCAGTAAAGAATGGAGGCAACCTACAGCTTTAAGGTTTGCATTTATCTAACGTTTGTAAAGCATAATTTTCATAAGACCTGGTGCTGCAGTCATTTTACTACTGTGTTGAGATAGGGTTTCAGACTTCAGCCCATCAGTACTAGTATGTCAGAATTTCTAATGGGGAAGGGAATACATGAAACCCTTGACTAGAAGAAGAGCATCACTGCTCAAGCCTTTCAGTCTCATCATGGGGCAGTGACAGACTCCCGTGGGTACCACCACCAAGTAACTTAAAGTGCTGTTCACCGTGGATAGAGTGCACACATGGTCCTACAAAGTACAGACAGCTGGGGAGAGAATCTGGGAAGCAGCTTTGTGATTTGTCATCTCTTCAGATGGCCCAGTACTTCTGCAAGGATAAGAAAAGTTATTTTCTCAGGCATCCATAGATAGAGACATTTCCAGGCAGAAAAGTGTTTCTGCCTTTGAAATCCAGGAAAATCAGAGGTTAAGTATTTAGGCAAGGAGATTCTCAAGGGGTTTTATCTCTTCATGGAGTTTCAAATTGAGCATAAGATTTTATCTAGCTCTTATTGAAGCAGGCTCCAGGAAAGAGTTGAAAGAAGCTGTAAATTGGCTTCACTGGATCTAGTAGGTATTATTAATAAGCAGATCTACTGTGTCCTGTGAGAATTATAGAATCATAAATTGGGCTGAAAGAGACCTGCAGAGATCATTTAATCCAACCCTCTTTGCAAAGTAGGTCTACTTTAGATCAGGCTGCTCAGGGACGTATTCAGGCCAGTCTTTAACACTTCCAAAGGGGAAGATTACACAGTGTCTCTGGGCAATGTATTTCAGTATTTGACCCCTCTCTTGGTAAAAAGAAACAACAAACAAACAAAAGCAAAAGCAAAACGCACCATTTAGTATTTAAAATGGAATTTTCCACATTCCAACTTGTGTCTGTTGGCTCTGTCACTGTTCTTCTCACACTGGGGAGCCCAAAACAGAAGCAGCACTCCAGATGCAATCTCACAAGCACTGAAGAGAGGGGAAAGATCACTTCAGTGGACCTGATGGCTACGCTCTTATGAATGCAGTTGGTCTCAGAAGGACATGCTTGAAATATGGCTATTATATTGTTTTAATTAGTCTGCACTGGAAACCTAGAACAGGCAGTGTTTTCCTTCTCCACTTATAAAAGAAACAGCAACTGAGACTCTATAAGGCCACAGATTGTTCAGACTTCCTTATGGATTAAGAGCAACACGGGGAGAAAAAAAAAAAAGTGAAGTTTCACAAGACTTGTGAATCTTGCTGAGTTTCATTAATACACAAAACTGTTCTGTGTGACAGTCATGGAGGCACTTCTTTAAAGGATCCAAAATTAGACTAATTTCTCATTTTTCCTGTTGTAACCAAAATACACTTCATGAGATCTTATTCTGAAGACACTACATTGTCCTGGATTTTATTGTTAAACCTGTGAACAAAGAAATGACACAGACTCTATACCAGCAAAATAACACTGTCCTGCTTCTGGTTAGACACTTAGGATCAGTAGATTGTAAAGGCTAAAAAAGGAGAATACTCAGTAGAATTAGAGCATCGAAACATTGCATCCCTGGAAAAGCATGATGCACACAACTAAAACCCCTTAAAGCCAGTTGAAGTCTTTCCCTCAACTTGACTATGAACTGGAATTAGTTTATAACAACAAATGAAGGACATTTCAGGTGTGAAATGGGAATCTGCATCTTCCTTAAGGGAGTGTCTTTATATTGCTCACTCTAGTACAAAAGCTGCATTGCAAATGGTGTTGCATTGAATTTGAGGCTGTGGAGATTTAAGCTGATTGTTGTGGACACTTACCACAGTAAATGCTTTGTTCCCCTGGCATGGTGGCCTTGCTGCTTTCCTAAATATAGAGCGTTCATATTTTCCCCTACAGATAATTTATCTTTACCCACAGCTTTGCTCATGCTGTTATCTCCTTCATGTGGAACCATAAAACACTTAAATCAGAGCAAGAGAACACCATGCTGCACATAAAGAGCCAAGAAAAGGGATTTGGTGTGGAGCTGACAACTTTAACATACACAGGGACTGTCTGAAATTAAGCGCTGCCTGTAAGTATGAGCATCAAGCCCAGTCTGCAGCTGGTATCACATGTGAGGATGGGAAGCATCATCAAACCGCCCTGAGTGCTGCCAAGTAGAGACGAGTTCCCAGCCCTGCCCCGAGCCTCCCTCCTGTGCTCTGAGAGCTGGAGGAGGAGGAGGATGAACTGGAATGGCCAGGGGGCTTCCCTGCAGCAGCTGATGTGATCGGTCAGACTCCTGCCTACCAGACAGCCCAGGAAAGGAAAGAGAAGAGAGAGGGAAAAGAAAAAAAAAAAAAAAAAAAAAAAGGAATGAAATAGGAATGAACAGCACATTGCTCACACTGTCCTCTTTCCCCAGCTGGAACCAACCCACATAACCAGGCAAACATATACAGCTGTCAATTCTAACAGGTATTAAAGTCATTATTATGAGTACACACATCATTATCGAGAGAGGACGTTATAAATTCAACCCAGCAGTGCCATCCAGCAGGCTAGAAGCCTCCTTGACAGTAGATTCTACTAGGAATATGAATTTCATCTAACTAGTTCACAGGATTGAACGAATAACCATCTGCTTCTTGCTGTCCTCCCACAGGCACTAGCAGAAAGGGCTTTAGTGGAAGACAGGGATAATACTGATGCTTTCTTAAACAAGAAGCACTGTGGCATTTCCCCATGCTCATATATGCTTTCTGCAAAGGGGCAGCAATAGTTTCACAGAGCAGCCACCGTACCTGCTATTTGTCTACAAAGCTGAGCAGGCTGTCTCAAGGCATGCACTTAACCAAGGTAGAAAATGGTTCTTGGTTGCAGGCGGTAATGATCGAATCCACAGGAGTGACTTCAGCCTGCCTAGGCTCTGCTGGTACCCTGCAGCCTCTGAGGTCCCAGCAGCAGCATTAATGAGTTACTGGAGAGGGATGCTTGCAGTCAACTGGAAATCACCCCCGTGGAAGGTGTTTGGTGTGCATGCTGCGGGTAGTTTGCTGCATACCATTTCCAGAGGCAGGCCTGGCTAAGGAATCAAGGACCTCCCTGAGCACTGTGCACATCAGCAGGCTGACTCAAATTCGGACACTCCTACTGCCTGGAAAAACTTAGCACCTGCCTAGTGATTTTCCTCTCTGTCTCTATGGGCCTTGTTAGCAGGCACTCTGAGCACCTCACGGCCTTAATGGGTTTATTTATCTTTGCAATACTTCAGTGCAACAAGTAGGAGTAGCTTCTATTCACAAGTGGAGACCAGAGGCCTGAAAGCATAGATCCTCCCATGTAATCTCTTCAGCAGCCTGAATTTGTTGCTAAAGCAAATTGCTTGCATCTGTCAAGAGTGTCATATTGCTCTCACCCAACACTGCTGGTGCCTCAGTCTGCTGGGGTGTGTGTGCAAAGCTGCCTCAGACTGATGCAATCTCCAGCCCATGAGTTTCCCCAAGCCCTGCCTCAGTGCCAAGGCCCAAGAGCAGATCCTTCAGCTGCCCGTTCCCCCCTTGCCTTGCTCAGCAAATCCCCATCCCATATGCATACTCCCAACACACCGGGGCCAGATGCAGTTTCACTCTGCATCCATATGTGGTCAGGGCTGTGGGCAGTAAGAAATGTGACATGAGGCTCATGAGATCCCCACATGAAGGGCAAGATGTGCAGGGTTTCCTTTCCACCTTCCACCCACACACCACTCACCTTAGCCCAAGGTCACTCAGCTTAGCCCAAGGCCTCCCCCAGTGCAGGCAGCTGTGTACAAACCCCACAGCTGCTCCCCCTGTGGCACTGCAGCCTCAGCAATGGAGAGCAGCAAGGGCATGAGTCCTACTCTGCTGGATTTGGAACAATCCACCTTTGCAGGTGGTCTGAGGCTTTGTATCTCTGTTGCTTTCCATTGGCTGGGGAAGAAAAATATGAACCTGTTTCCCAATCTAATGGATGAATGATAAGATGGATTACCTGTCCAACTCCTGCTCCTCTACCCTGGCACAGACCTGCAGAGCTGGTTGTGAGGCACAGCTGTGGACAGTATTTCTGGGTCACACCAGATGGCATCCAAAGATGGGATAAAGACACAAGACCTCACAGTGTTCTGACATAATCAGCTTCATGTTCTGGCTTAGATACCACCAGCATCACTGAAGGAGCTACTTTGCTCAGTGGTTCCCCTGTTCCTCCCCATTTAAAATGGAGGAATGAGCACACAGTCATAGAATCACAGAAACATAGGTTGGTTTGGGTTGGAAGGGACCTTGAAGATCATCCAGTTCCAAACTCCCTGCCATGGTCAGGGGCCTCTTCCATTGGACCAGACTGCTCAAAGACTCATCCAATATGGCCTTGAACAATTCCAGGGATGGGGCAATCACAGCTCTGCATGACCTGTAGACACATCACAGATTAGCTGGCAGAAGTGAAG
>NW_008603345.1:0-29500 GCF_000691845.1 Merops nubicus | reverse complement strand
TGTCGTGGGGCACAGTGTCGAAGGCGAAACACGGGGCTTCTGTACACCTGCTCATCTGGCAGACCTGATACTCCCCTAACCAGCATAATCAATTCTATACTCCAAGCAACCCATTTCTTGTTCAGTGTGACAGCCCAACTTGTAAAACCATGTAATACATTAAGAATTTGCATTATTGTAAGCATTTTGTACACAACTTATTACTAACTAAAATTGCTCACTACTAACAGAGTCTGCTAAAAAAGACTTGAAGTTGGAATGCGATTTAATCTTAAATTATGGTGCTTTCACACTGCAGCATTTACAGTCTTATGTACTTGAGGACACATAAGAGTCAACCCATCACAGCTTTATTTACAGATTCAAAGATTTAGAAAGAGCTCAGACTATGCTCACATGCTGGAACTCAGGTGACATGCCTCAGCAGCAACATCCATCCTGCCTGACTTCATGTTTCTCTCTGATATATGATGCAGTTTTGAATCCTGAGAAGGGAGGGAAGAGGTAACCCCATAACAATGTTTTGGCATGTGCAATGTCTCCTTCTGGAGACTTTCAAAACACACCTGGATGCATTCCTATGTAACCTGCCCTAGATGAACATGCTTTGGCAGGGTGGTTGTACTAGATGATCTCCAGAGATCCCTTTCAACCCCTAACATTCTGTGATTCCAAATGGGTAACACCAGAGGCAAAGTAAAACTTAACATACTCCTTTATTTTTGAAATTGTAGACCTACTGTAAGCTCCATTAGTGTGAAGCAGAAGTTTAATTTAATATGGATAAATTAAGTGTGGGCATACTGATATATCAGAAAGAATGCTATTACCCAGAAAATTATAGTGGTCTCATGAGGTGGAAAAAGAAACTAAAGACATGATATTTAGTTGTTATATCACTGGGATTTTTGATAGACTTATTTTTGCTTTGTAATCAAGTGCAACATTATTTTATTATTGTGGTTATACTATTATTACAGTGTAATCTTGCACTTGATTACCAATAAAAAACAGTGGTAAGTATGATAATAAAATAATGCATTAACATAATAACCTAGCAAAACATAATAAAGTAAGTGTTGTTGTAGGTTTAACTAATATAAAAGAGTAACATGGGTGCTGTAGCAGAACTAGGTACTCCCAAGATACAGAAAAGTACTTCTCCAAATACAGACTAGAAAAAGCTTGGAAAAATCATTATGGAGAGTAGACTAAGCAAGATGCAAAGGTTATGTTTAAAGGACTTAATCTTGCAAGTTTTTTTTCCCGTGTTTATGATTGTCAACTCACCATATTATATCAAACAAATAACCTTGTTCTGCTGCTGAGCATCTTGGATGGAGACAGCTAGTCAGATTTTAACAGTCAAGTAGACTCGTGACTTTTGGCTTCTGCTGAATTAAAATGCAATCTCCTCCCATTCATTTCAGATCAGCTGATCAGAAGGAATCAAGAAAGGATTAACTGGTAAATTCAAACTCTTACCCAACAAATTCAAAAATTAAATAGCAGAGTGAGAAGTAGTTACCATTCAGAACAAGCGTTCAGACATAAGGACAGAGCTCTGCTGCCTCCTAAACCCAGACATCAATATTCATAGGTGTCAGACACACATCTACAGTCTTCTGCATCCCAGTGGGTGCCAAATAGGTATGGTAAAAGCCTGTCATACAATTTCTGTACCTCAACACCGAGACTTTCTCTACAGCTGCTGCCTCTGATTTGGAATGGAAATAGATGTGTATAAAACAAGCAAAGCACCCAAAACTTACCTAAAATAAACACAAGGAAAAAAAAAATTGTACATTAGGAAGTGGATATTGATTGGTCAGGGTAAGAACTGGTCTGCCCCGATAACTCCAGCACAGCTGGAGAAGAAAGCCTGCTGCCAACATATCAACAGGAATGGTAATCAAATCACCCAAAAAATAACAAAGAATCAACAGAATCTTATTGACCATCCTGCCTTGCCCATAAAATCTTGTGCTTAAGAGCTGCTAGAGGAACTGGGTATTTCATGTTTGTGAATTACACAGTCCTGAACCTTTTTCATCTAGGAGCCAAGAGCGCTCATCTCAGAGAAGAGATTCACTCACTAAATTCACTGCTGTCACTGTGTTTATCAGAGTTCCTGCAGGAATAGTAAAGTTTTCCAACAACAAGACTAATTGCAACCAGAAAACCAGGTGAGGCTGGAAAAATGGAAGATATATTGAAAACTAATGCTTGAAACCAAAATGTTGATGTAGCACATATTGCTAATCACAGCCTAGGCTTCATAACAGGCTCATACACAAATTCTCCTCATCTCATTAACATCTTTAATAACAAATTTTGCAGAAAAGCTAGTGAGGAACCATTCTGTTTCTCTCATGATTTGTCCATTCAGAAAAGGGTCACATTGCATCAATGAGGCAGCATGGAAAACAGTGCAAGGCAGAGCAATTGTCATGTGGCCCTTCTTCCATCAATGTAATTTCCATTTAGTTACCATACAAGCAGATGATTCACATCAAAGCCTGTTTTCCAGCATGTGCTGATAAAACACAAAGTGGGAATGTAATGCTGCTCTTACCATTAAGTCAGGGAAGTGAATTAACCTATGAGGTTATTTGCACATATTTTAATGAATATTAGACAACTCGAGAACCAGAACTACAAGGGATATGTCATGTGAATTGGAGAAATCATAATTTGCTGAGTATAGTTTAATGATATCAATGAAACAGACAGATATGAAAGGAAAAGAAGAAAAATTTGAGTTAATTCTTTGCTAATTGAACCAGTCCTGGAAACATTCATAATTCAAAATAATGTTTCATATAATTCATAATTCAAAATAATGTTTCTGGAAACATTCATAATTCAAAAAAATTCATTTCAGAGATTTCACCTTGCATCTCTGTATTTCTTTCCATGTTGTGTAAAGCAGGTGTCTATATATGTTTTGTTTTGCATAATGGCAAGTGACTTTTCCATACTTTGGAGGACAAAGGCTCAACTGACCCATTACATGCACCTTTTAGAAAAGTGCTGTAGTCTATTTCTTGGGGTCTTGGAATGTCACCATCACTCAAGTTGAGCCCTGAGGCAAGATATTATGATACTATTGTATTAATCACATAAAGGACATTACATTTACCATATGCGGAGAAGAAATAATTCTTTTTTTTTTTCACAGAATTCTGCCCACAACACAATACAGTTAAAGCAACAAATATGACAGGTTGTACACACATGTATCAAATGGCAAAATGCTGAACATGAGGCATCTATCTGTGTGCAACAACAGACTTCCCAAGCGAATACAGGGCATAATTTTCAAATAGAACAGGAGTGAAAGCATTTTTCAATTACACATTAAGTCAAGACAGAGTATAGAAATACAGCTGACCAATCTCAGAGTCCTTTTGCATTTCCCCTTACAGTCTCCAATATCTGCAGCTGCAGCCAGCACAGGAAAATGAGCCATATGTTAATCTTTACAACAGTCTGCAAGTAGGACCATTCCTGGAAATTGTAATTGCTCATTTCCAAGTGCTGAGAAACACATGCCACTAACTAGTTCCTCATCCAAATTTCAGTCTGCTGGGGTGAGTGAGAAGAGACAAGTTCTCAGCATGAGGTAATACGTTCTAGATATCTGGAGTGTGAAAGTGTTGTTAGGTTTAACTGCAGGCATTTTCTAGGAGGGGAAGCAACTTCTTTTATGGGCAAGAGAAAACAGAAGTAAAAGTAATAACTGGTACAGCGTGTTTGGAATGGACAGAATGGATGAAGCCATTGGGTTGTACTCCTCTCTCACAGCTCAGGCCATGCTGCTGTGGTCACATCTGTGTTCTAAACTCCAGGTCATACATATGATGCTTCTAAATGGAAAATATTTTACTTCCCACTTTCCTAAGTGAGATTTATGTGTGGGTAGAAATAAAGAGGAGTAGTTGTATTTCTCTCTGCTACTCTGTGGAATTTACTATTCCACTCTCTCCCCTTCAACCCTGTTCTTGTTTTTTTACAGTAAAAAAAAAAAACAAAACAGGAGAAGCAAAAGTCAGTTCACAGGCAGCCCCCTTACTCACTGAGCAGACACTGCTTGAGCACTAGGCTTTGTGATTTGGTTGGCGAGGCGGTGCACATTTTAACTGGTTCTTTCTCTAGGAGATCAAAAGTTTGTGAGAATGAGGGCAGCTCGAGCTACAGCTGCAGCCAAACTCGGGTGAGTTTTGCCAAGGGACACCTAGCCTGAGACTAGCATCAACATCTAAGGTGAAGTCCCTGTAAGAAGTTATCACATATGTGCAATGACATAGTCTAAAATTAACATCCTTGGCAAAACGTCCGCAATTCTGCTTAAATCCTTTGTCATAATTATAAAATTTAAGAATAGGGTATTAAACATACCTAAAGAAGACTGGGTGGCCATGTCTCACATGGCCGCAATGCCCAGAGGTGATGCTGTTCTTTTCAGATGAGGCTAAATCTGTTTGTGGAAGACACATTAGCTATCTTCATTTACTTGTTATCTTGGTGGTCCTCCTGCCACCTCTATAAAGCAGCAAATTTATCGCTGGAACAACTTCTCATCATAGGGTCTTTCTTTTTATATATAACAGTTCTGCTTCTCTCATTTCTTGTATCAATTTCTGGTTTACTACAAAACATATATGTTTATATTTCTTTTCAGGGAAATTCATAAAAGTTAATTACAGCAAAACAATGCACTTAAAAAGCTACTGCTGGATCTAACAGGCTACTGGCATAAAATGTAAACAAAGACTCATGCATTTTAAAGTACATTTAGCTTCACTGATCTAGAAGCAAATTGGGCATGAGAAGATTGCACTGACAGCATTAAAACTGCTGCCATATTTAAACAGACATCAGTACTCCTGTAAAACAGAAATGTAAATATACACACTCCAGGTTTTGGGGCTTTACACTCATATGAGTTTAAAATCCTATTACATCTTCCAAAAAATTTTAGTGAAAGCATAAAATAAACAATACTTTTGTATCTATCTAAATCTCTATTTGCATTAAACAAAAGCATTTAAATATGCGTCATTCAAAATAATTCTAATGAGTCATACCTGAACATAAAAGATTTATTTTGGATGGGCAATTTTGAAGACATGCCTGTCCAACTGAAGGTCTGAAATATGAAAAACAGCTCCCTGATTGGATGCAGCATATGTGCTGTGGGTAAACTATAAATTAATACAATTAAATAATCTAGAGTATTTTAACACTTCCCTCTCAGGAACTTGGGAGGAGAACAAAGGTGAACTCTGCTGATCTTTTCTGTCATATTTGTAGAATATGCAGTAGAAACTGCATCCAAGGAAACATCCTTACTGAGATGCCTGGGTGACACTTTACATGGTTTATGCTCACCTAGAACTGCTTCTGTGGTGTGTTTTAGGATGAGCCTACATCTCAGGTTGAGCTGTGGACAAAGATACATGGAGGTTCTGCTTTTTTCACACCACAGTGTTAGGGTTTCCTATTTAAACTGTATCTTGCAGGAAAGTTGAGGTTGGCAAAGAGATGAACTTTTGACTTTGTATAAGGCTCAGACATGTCATGGCTTTCTGTTGATACACACTGACATATACAGACCCTGGCTTCAACACCCCAATGACAGGCAGACTTGAAAGGGAACAGGCTCTCAAGAGATATGACTGCAGTAGCTCATTGTCTTAGTAGCAAACAACAGGACATAGTAAGTCAGAAAGTCCTTTTCAACCCTGTATTCCTGTGGGATGAGGAGACTTGCCTTGAAATCTCTTCGTGATTTCATTTTCCTGTTTGGATTATATTGCTGAGCAAAATACGATTTCTTTCTCTGAGGTGAATTTGTTTCCTCTGCATTTTAAATTTTTTATTTTTTTATCAAAACAAATGAAATAAACAAAAACCCCTCAAGAGTCTCAGCCAACCCAGAAGAAAGGAGTTCAATCCTTTTTTAGCAGGAAATATGGAGAAAAAGAGAAGCACCTTAGAGAAAAAGAGCCTCGCAAAGCCATTGCAAAGGCAATCACAAGGAACTTTTCATCCCAAGCACATTAAGCAAATGAGTGCCCACTGAAATACACTTCAGGATCACACAGGCTGGGAGCACATTTTAGCACTGAGATGAATGTTTCACATTGGGCAGTAGGTCATCTTACTTGGACAAATGCCAGCTCATTCCACTTTACCTGTATGCACCATAAATCTTTACTAGGAGGCTGGCTCATGCTTTGTGTGATGGTGCTGAAACCTAAGAAACAGCAGTTTCACAAAGAGAGCTGCACTGCGGTGGCAGAATAGATTTCCTTAGACTCAGAGCAGCAAAACATTTAGGATCCTTCTAGGTGTAGGATGCTGCCACAGTCATGCCAAGAGCTACAGACATGACCAGGAGGAGGAGTGTGAAGGATGTTGGAAGAAGTGGAAAATGCTCTAGCAAAAGCCCTAGCCTCTCTGAACTTGATGCCAGTGTTTCCACGGACTTTAGTGTGGTCAGGATCTCCTCTAGTACATATTGTAGGACGTCATTCCTAGGTCCGCCTGTAAACGCAGGGGAAAATCTCACTATGTTATCTACCTGTAGCCTACTGCCACTGGTCAAAGCAAAGGAAACACATTTAGAAAATAAAAGCTAGGGTGTTGTTCAGCATTTCTGGGTTTATTTTTCTATATGTTGGGGGTTTCTTTGAGAAGAAAGGACTTCTCTTTTCTACTTGACAGATCATCTTTAATTCAGAAATATGGATTCATGCTTCCATGGAGCATTTTTCAGATTCACACAACCAATTTTGTTCAGACCTTTCTTCAAGAGGTGCTGTCCTCAAAAAAGCCTGTCAAACCCACGCACCAAACTATGAGTCTCTGCAGCATCCCTCAAAATCTGTGAAAATCAGGGCCACAAGCACATTTTCTTGTCAAAGGCCAGGATTAGCTCTCAGCCTGGCAGTGCTCTATGGTGCAGAGACTATCAAATGGTGCATGCATGGTTCATTCACACCTGACACGCACCACTGCTAGGCTGGGATGCTGGCACGACCCCCTGACCCAATGATGTGCACCTTGCTCTTGAGTGCATACCCAAGGGCTTCATCATCCCCTTGACCTTAAACTGATGCTCCACAATATGGATTATAGCTGAGCCCAAATTAGTCATAAGGACCTGGCACAAAACTGCCAGGCCCTACCACAGCAGGTGCCATTCAAACTCTCTTACAGCTGGTGTTGATTTACTCTGGGGAAAATTATCTTTGCCACAGGAAAACTTTTGCTGCATCCCAGCAGTGTGGGAATCAAGATTAACAACCTAGGGCAAGGGGTCTTCTGCTCTCCTGAAAAAATAAGTCTTGCCACATGAATGTGAGCAACACTGAAGTGACAGGCAATAATCTTGTAGGAAACAGCTACTATTTCAGGCAGCACATAGTGGGAGTTCAAGCATAACGCTCTTCATCACTGTCAGAGATGGATGTGCTGAGCTACTTCCTTAGAGGAAGGTGCTTGCTGACCACAGAAACCAGCTCCTGCTTCCCACAAGCTCCAGAGCTGCCCAGATCCCAGCAGGTGCCTGCAAACCACAGACTAGATCTCACAGCTTCACAGCCCTGTAGTTTCTTTTGCTGTTTGAGCATACTGAAGTATCGGGTCGAGGTCTGGAGGAAAGACGTACACTCCATAGGGGTTTACAGTCGAATCCGTTTATTGCAAAGTATTACAGCCTTTTATAGTAGACAAGAGACAGCCTCCCGAACCTCACAGGGTAACAAGCCTGTTCACACGCCTAAGCTGAACTACAGATTGGCTAATAGTTATTGTCCATGCATTGTCCGTGCACCCTGCCAACCTTTGTGTAACTCATCAGATTGTTGAATCCGGCCTCGCCAAGTTTACCGTTCTTGTCCGGGCAAACCGCCAATGGTGGTTCCTGTCATCTGATGTTTCTCCCTTCTCCTGGTTCAAGGCCGTTTCATGGGTGTTCTGAGGCCTAAACCTAAAGCCTGTACTGATTGTCCATGCTAAGCAAACCATGTCCACCACGCCCCGCAAGCCACGATTCCACAATTCCCGTTTCTTTTCTCTGGACAATCAGTACCCTATCAATGATTCTATTTATGACTGACATGTCATACTTTAATATACAACTGATTACAATTATTAAGCATATTATTATAATTAAAATCCTTAAGCCTTCAACACATAATGTCTTCAACCATCCTCTAACCCTCCATCCTTCAAACAGATCATCTAATGGGTTGTTAGATACTTTAATAGCATTCATATTTTGCTTTAGCTGTGCTAATTGCTCATGTATAGGTTCTGAGTGGTCAGAAATGTTCATACAACACATTCCTTTGACCTCCTCACAACCTTGCCTGTGCGCAAGCAATGAGAATCAATAGCTGCTCTATTTTGCAAAATTTCATGGCTCAAGCTATCCTGATTTGCTAACAGATCTGATAAAATAGCCAATGTTAAATTCAATTGCTTAGATGTCTAACAAGCTAAATTATGCAACTTTTTTAATGCTTTAGCAACTCCTGCCTGGGATACAAAAAGACTAAGCAACACTCTTGAGGCCTTGTATAGCAGGGTGACATTACCTTCACATCCTGGATTCAACTGATGAATCCATCACTTACCTCGACACTGTGACAGTGGGTTTATTAACTCCATAGCATTTGGTGTGAACATAGTGAGCTTACTGAGGTAACAAAGTCCACCAATACCATTGCGTGGTATTCCCTGCCATGTGCAAGCTCCACAAATCAAGAACATACCAGTGGTAAAGTCTTAGCTGTATTATTTACCCATATGGGATATCTACTGCCTATCGTCTCCACTCCCCTTGAACCATTACAATAGCTTTTAGATGTGGTATATCCATACCATGGGCTACGACTTGATACGTTGGTCCACCCTGCACAATTTCGGTCTCAATAAACATTGGCACAACCAACAATGGTCCCGCCAGATGAAAACAAGAGTTATTATCTCAGCTGGATCCTGCTAGATCTATTTCCTGTGGATCCCATGGTAAAGTCCTATTTAATCTATTTATAATTTCACCAGCGGCATGACTAGCATTACCAAACCCTTTTGAGAGATTTGCCGTTGTAAAGTTCATAAAATCCTTGGGGTTTAGATACGGTGTGCCGATCAAACAAATTCTAAATGGATCATCAGGTGTTGCCATTGGCAAACAAAATGCTTCACTACCCGTCATGTTTGCTTATGTTACCCATACATTCCATCTTGGATCAATCCGGTGGAATGCCGCAGTCTCCATTCCCCTGCATACCAGAATGACTGTGAAAATCAGGAGCTGATAAATCTGCCTTTATCCATTTGCTCAGAACCCATACCACGTCATCACCTGTTGAAACACACATATACCTCTGCCACTATATTATACCAGTGCAGGACCCTTCCAAATACCGTCTTTTGGATTGCGACATCTAACTTTCATTGGGTGTCCCGTGCTATTCCTCTTTTTCTGTGCCTGATATTGCAGGAAAGGAACCTATCTACCCACCTCGTTCTACCCTTCAGAATAATTTCTGCTTGTAATGGTTTGAAAACAAACCAGTGAGAGACTCCAAGTCAGAAATACAATTTAATAAGAAAAAATAAAATAAAAGCAATAATACAAAGGAAAACCACAGACAGAGTCAGAATACAACCTGATACTCTGTAGTTAGGGTGGTGGTAGCAGTCCAGATGAAGCAGTGGTCTCGTAGAAAAGATCTGGTAGCTCTTGTCCTCTGGAAATCCAGTGGGTAAGGCCCCCCGTGCTGTACTGAACCCCAGTTTATATCCAGGTGGGAGCACTTGGCTCCTCCCCCTGGGTGGAGCATCTCACAATGGGTTGATATTAGTCTATGAGTCATGCAGTGGGTCCTTGATGGTCCATTAAACAGAAATAGCTCCTGGGGGGAGCTCTGTATGAGTCATGGGGCGAGGCATGGATGGGCCCATTAACAGGGAGGAGGACTCCTGCTGGGTGGGAAGGTGTTAACACCTCCCCTGACCTTGAACCTCTTTCCTTATCTGTTATAGCCTGGGGTGTGAGGTCTGTCCTGGGCAGCTGCTACCCATGATTTTCTTAACAGCCCATGAGCACTGACATAGAGAGTATAGAATACACAGTTTTGATTCTACCCACATAAGGATAAACTGGTCCCAGCCTCTGTAACCATGACATTGCTATAGCATCGGTGCTGCTGTAAATTGGGAGAGGAAGAGGAAGAGGAAGAGGAAGAGGAAGAGGAAGAGGAAGAGGAAAGAAGTAAAATACCCATTCCATTTCCAAGTTCTTCTGGCTATAACACCAGTTTCTTTTCTCAACTACAGCATACTACAGCATTAGTTTTGTTTCTTGACTACAGCCTGCTAGCAGTTAAGAGCCTTTGGTCCATACCCCTACACAGATTCATAGCCTGGGTTGCTCACTGCTGTAGAGATATAAAAGTCGTGCCCGTTTTTCCCTCAGAAATTCCTCCACACTGAAGGACAGCATTTGGGTTTCTCTGTAGTGTTACAGAGTTGGAAATTTGTCTTCATTCAGTGTTAGAATAAACACGAGAACTTTTGATGATTTTTGTAAGAACAGAGTTGTGTTAAAAAATATACCTTTTCAAGACAAAAGTTCTATCTTTTAGCTTGAAATATAGTCCAATATGCCCTAGTGATTATTACGTTATTGGCTAAATTTTTAATTTTTGTGCAACAGATCATCATAAAGCTGGCAGAATGGGGACTCAGACTCCCACATGCTGCAAAGATATTTCACCAGCAACAAGAATAATCCTATTCCTCTTCCAGCTTCCCAGAAGTGCTGTAGACATGGATACACTTTTACCAAGGTTTTGTGTTTGGCAACGGACCATATTTTAATCAAAAATGCAACTAAAGAAAAGCATTCTGAGCAGTTTCATTTGCCATGACAGGCTTGCTTAGGATGCTATGTGTCTCCAAAGCTGTGGCAGAGAAAGGCCCTTGCTCCCCACTTCTCTGCAATGCAAGGCATCAACTGGTATGTAGCATAAGAGAGTCCAGGCTTCCATGAACGACAGCAGGGCAGCTACAGGAAAGAGGCAGCTTCACCAAGTAAAGGGTTCAGTTCCAGAGCATGCAATGCAGACTAACCACACTCATTTTCAGAAGTAAAGCACAAAGCAATACAACTTGTGGAACGTGACCTTCTCGTCTGTAACCAATGTTAATGAAGCCTTGCTGAGAGCCCAGGAAGGACACTGGCACATTCATTATAGGCAGTTACTAAGACCCAGTTCACTTGTCCTACCTCAGGTAACAGACATCAGTGCAGATAAGATTGATATTAAAATATCACAGAGGATGGGTAATAGTTACAGTTGGTTGTACTATTGCCCCACAGTACTCGCTCTGACTGTGGCCTCTACACATTGCACACAAAAAATAGCACAGCATGGGCTGGGGTTTGCTGTGGCTGTGCACACCCACACAGGTCAGAGAAAAGACTCAAATCAACCTGCCAGACAAACACAGGGAGAATCACTGATGCGAGAAGCAGCTTGCAATCCTTTCTTGTGGGGCACACAAGGATCTCCAAGGATGCAATTAAGATGATACTTGGGGTGTGCTTTCAGTAAGCTGTGCCTGCTCCTCACCTCCCCAATATTTTGAAATATATTCCTGGCTGTCACATCCATCTTGCCATTATAATGCTACAAATTTAACAGCTGCTATTGCCACACAGAGACACGATAAGGAACAGATTTTGTCCTCAGGGAAAGAAAAGACCTTCTACACAGAAGAGTTACAGTGGGTGCCATGTAATTTTTTTAGGAGGAATTTTCTTTGCAAGACAGAATTTTACTAAAATTTGAATATTTATGGGGCCAGTTCCTATGATATTAAAAGTGACAAGCTTTCTAAAGGTGCAACACACACAGACAAAAAAGCCCACTTACTGATAAAGGACATTACCATGTCCCAGAGAAGGACTGGAAGATCAAATGCTGAACACTGTTACAATTCAACCTACTAGGAGAGAGATGGATCTTACAGATGCCAGAAGTGGTGCAAAATTGCTTTCCAGAGGAACTAACTGCACTCTATAGCACTTCTTGCTGTACCCAACTTTAGGTTGAGATGCTATTCAGAAGTCAAGTCCTGCTCAAAGTAAAACATTAACATAATTAAAGTAAACCCCTGAATTGACTTTCTCAAGTGACAGTCTCAACTCCTTCTGCAGGAAGCAGAGACTTCCCTGACTTGCTTCTTTGAATTTATACAATTTATTTATGGATTGTTGCCTTGCTTGCAAACCTTGAAACCAAAATCCATTCATTGTCTCAAGAGGAGAAACTCACCAGAGAGCAAGCCACGATATACGCTTCACCAGGAAACTTTTCACAGTGTCCTTCCTAGACCAGAACCTCACCATCACAAGCCATCTGTGTGTCTTGTTTTACACAGAACAGCAGCAGCTCGTCATAGAAGAGGTGGAGATGACTCTTCTTCAGTTTTATGGGCTACTCATTTTTTATCTTTCTCTTATTCAATGTGGTGGGGACTAGAACTTCAAGCGGGTTTAGAAAGGAGTATATGGAGAAGCCACTTCAGTCAAATGAATGTTCACAGACAATACAAATAATCAGTGCAGATGTTACCAGTGACATGTTATTTCATTGAAAACAAAAATAAGTTTAACCACCATGTCTATCAGGGTGTAGCCATGCCCACACAAATACCTTTTGTCACCTAACTGCATCCATGGTTTGACATCCTTTTGTGCTTCCTCATCATTCTCAGTATACCCAACATTCTTACATGTCTTTGGATTTTTGCATGACCTCTTGGAGATGAAACAAGTGAAATTTCATCAGTTAAATTTAAAAAAAAAAAAAAAAAAGTCCAAATGATTGTATCCAGCTCATATTGGTGTCATTCTGCAATTATAAAATTTGATTTCTTATCTCTCATAACTAAAGAATACAAAAACCTTGAGGACATTTTCAGGCAAGACATCAATAAAAACACACATCAAAATAATGAGAAAGAATAACGAAAGGCTAGAATAAGTTAAATTCCTGTGACAACTTTTAAAAACAAATCTGCCTTAATAAAAGTAGCAAGAAGATCACTCTGAAGTACTGTGGAGCATTATAGTCTTTATTAAAAAGTGCTTTGCACTGTTCATATGTTGACACTTTCCCCACTAGTCTGGCTCCCAGTCTTTATTGTGCAAAGTCTAACATTAAAAATTTAACAAGAAAGAAACATAAAAATCCTAAACCAAGGTATGAATAATTTCAGATGAGATCAGAAATGAAACAAGAAACCTGTGTGTATGGAGCAAAGCCAGCTTCCAATACAACAATTAAAAGCTAGAGACTCTTACTCAGGGTATTTTGGAACAGGCTGGTGCTACTACAAATGACCACATTTGATCACTTCTGAGAACGGGCATGTAGCATTGCTCTCTTCCTCTTACCAGGTATTGTCACTATCCCCAGACCTGAGCTCATGTGCTGATTTCAGGTATTCAGCCTCTGACTCCCACTTGACCAGAAGCGATCGTTTTTCTACCAACACAAACTAAAGCCATACAGGGTCCTGATGCAATTTCCAAATATGAACAAGCAGTGTCATCACAGGGCACAGGATTTTCAGGGGCCCTGGAAAATCCCACAAGTTAACAATCACAGTAATTACTCAGTACAAACAGAGAGGGCTGTGCATTTTAAATTGACATGTATGAACAATAATTTCTGAAAATAATGCAACTGCCATATGGAACTTAGTGTAGTCAAGGACATGACGTGGCAGGATTTTTAAAATGACTGACCATTTCTAAAACCTAATTATCATATGCAAGTGCTAACAAAACATTGAGACAGATAACAGGCTATAACTATCCTTATATATGTTATAATATATGTTATATATATATTATTGTTATTAGGGCACAAGTCGAACATCAACCAATACAGTCTAGAGGCAAGTGTCCCCCTGAGAAGACTTTTCTGTAACCGTCTGGCACAGGAAAATTCATTGCTTTGTTCAGGTCCTTTTCAGAGAAAAAATATTAGTCTAGTTCAACCTCCAGTTTGATTTGATCTGGTAGCTATACTCTTGACTTACAATGACTTGGACAGACTGGATCAATGGGCCATGGTCTGTTGTATGAGCTTCAACGAAACCAAGTGTTGGGTCCTGCACTTGGGCCACAACAACCCTATGCAAGGCTACAGGCTTGGGGAAGAGTAGTAGTTTTCCTCTGGAAAGCTGCTCAGAGGAAAGGCACCTGGGGATACTGATCTACAAGCGATTGACTATGAGCCAGCTGTGTGCCCAGGTGGCCAAGAAGGACAACAGCATCCTGGCTTGTATTGGAAATAGTGGGGCCAGCAGGACCAGGAAGGTGATTGTCTCTCTGTATTCAGCACTGGTGAGGCCACACTACAAATACTGTGTTCAGTTTTGGGCACCTCAATACAAAGAAGACATCGAGGTGCTGGAGAGGGTCCAGAGAAGGGCAATGAAGCTAGTGAAGGGTCTAGAGAAGAGATCTTATGAGGAACAGCTGAGAGAACTGGGGCTATTTAGTCTGAAGAAGAGGAGACTGAGACCTTATTGCAGTCTACAACGTCCTGAAAGGAACATTGTAGAGAGGTAGGTGCTGGCCTCTTCTCACAAGTACCTAGCGATAGAATAAGAGGGAATGGCCTCAAGCTGCTACAGGGGAGGCTTGGGCTGGACAGTAGGAAGAATTTTTTTACTGAAGGGGTTGTCATGCATTGGAACAGGCTGCCCAGAGAGGTGGTTGAGTCACCATCCCTGGATCTGTTTAAAAGCCATATAGATGTGATGCTTGGGGATATGGCTTAGGGGTGGATTCGGTACAGTAAGGTTAACAGTTGGACTCAATGATCTTAGAGGCCTTTTCCAAGTAAAGTGATTCTATGACTCTATGATTCTATGACTTATTCTCCAGGATCTTCCACTGATTAAGACCCTTGTCTATACTTTAGATAACATTTTGCTTAAATTGCTTAAATTTACATTTTGCTACTTCCTTTCTTATTTTCATTGCAGCTGATGGTAGGCTTAGGGTCCATGTAACTATGTAGTTTGGGGTTTCTTTCAGAGATTTAAATAATTCCCACTCTCCTTTCATTGTTTATTCTGAAGGGCAGTGAATCTCACTAGCACCTTCTCCCATGCCTGCAGACATCCCTACAGCCATCTTCAGAGCATCCTTGCCCATCACAGAGCAGATCTTGTGCTCTGAGCACCACCTGCATGAGATGTGAGGGTGCATATTCAGAACAGCAGCATCTGCCTCTGGAGGACAGAGAGCCAAGAACCATCTGCGTCCCTAAAAATAATTTCATTGAAAATGCACCTGAACTACTGCTGAAATACAATTTTCTCAGGGCAGAGGTAGATGTTTGTAAGGCTCTAGGAGGCTCAGCTGGCACTGACACACACCGTGGCTGGGCTGGCAGCCCACAGCTTTTATTCATTCCCCCAGGGTTTTGCTGCAGGCATTACCTTGTCTTCACTGCTCTTATGCCACTCTCTGGCTTTTCTCTTCTCTTTCAGCTACTCTCCAAGGATACTGATTATGAGCCATAAAAGTCTTGGTTTCCCCTTTGCTACTTGCACCATCCCAGCTCACTGATTGGAGGCAACACATATAGGAACCAGTACTGCCCCATACTGGCTTCTTTTGAGTGAAGGTGTTGTACCTCTGGCACAATTTGTAAAGGTTTTATTTTTACCAGGTGAGATTTCACCTATCTCCTGACAACAATCATGTTAATACTTAACATAAATCATATAAATATTTAAACTCTCACTACAGTCTTGCAAGAAGCATCATCAGTGGACTCTCCATCTCCGGAGACATTCTAAACCCGCCTGGACGTGATCCTATGCAACCTGCTCTAGCCAAATCTGCTTTATCAGGGGGGTTGCACTAGGTGACCTCCAGAGGTCCCTTTCAACCCCTACCATTCTGTGATGCCATAATTTGTATCCATGTAGCCTAAGAGGGTCCAAATGCTAAACTTGGTAAATATTTATGTTAAAAGATCTCCTCAAGGTTCCATGGTACCAGCAGGTGTTGTTGGTGCTCTCCAGGGATGAAGCCTTGGTAATACTGTGCTTGTTTTCACTCGCTTTATCAGCATGGTGTTTCTGCTCTTCACTGCCATGATTCCAACCCTGGGTCCAGACACCACTTGCTCTGCCCATCAGCCAGGCTGACAGGAGGGCCTCAAAATCCCAGGACATCTAAAAATTTCAGCTGACCCCATCACTAGCAGAGCTGATTATGGAGCTTCTCATGGAGAAGCTGTTAGTACTGGAAGTAACAGGCACTTCAACCAGCTGAGAGAGGAAAAGGACTCCTTTGGCCCTCTTCAAGGCACACGAATGCATATCCAGCAGCCACAAAACAGTGGAATGATGCCATCTTGGCACAGTGAGGCACTCGGGGGAGCACGGCACAGGGAGGACAACTCCAAAGCAGTACAATGGGTCACGGGTCATAGACAAAATGTCCACTGGATTTTGAGTTTACCACTTTTCCAGAGCATTGGTGAATTTTAAGTACAACTTGTTAATGTTGAAATAATACAGGGTGATCTCCAGTTCACAGTTTCAGTCATAAGCTAAATGACTAGATATATAACAAACAGCTAAAAACTATGCCAGAGGTTTGTCAGAAGGGGAAGACTGCTAATTAATCCAAGTAGAATGACAGTTGCACACACACAACTGCAGTCATTTAACTCACAACTGTAAATACATTTAAAGAGTTAAGGAAACTGCAGTATAAAAAAAATTCTTTATGAGAATGAAAGGCCAGAACAACAACTGTATTTAACTCCTTGTATCCTTCATACACAACATTTGGGCACAGGTGCCCATAGTTGTTTGGGAGTAATAAATACTAACCCATACCTCATTCAGAAGCAAAAAAGAAATACTTTTTAAAAAAACAAAACAAGACAAAACGAAAAACAGAGTATATGTCCTCAGCTGTTGAAGGAGCACATTGCTCTTTGCTACAGCTTCAGAAAATACCCAGCATCACATCATCAAGGTGTGCAGCATGCCCTGACACTGCTGAGGAAATATACATTACAAACACCCCAGGTATCTTCCATCTGTTCTTTCAGGTATTGACTGTGCCTTGGTACTTATTCAGCAACACCTTGTCCTTGTCTCATCTGATCAGGTCTCTCTGCAAGATGTTCACTGTGGATAGCAAGTGCCACCCTAAAAAGGCAAAGTGGGGTCAGATGAAATGAGACTGCAGAATAGGCTGTTTGACTGACACCTCTTTCTGCTCTCCTCTGGCCTCTACAGGGGGAATAAACAGCAAAGTCTGCTGCAAGTGCTCAGCTCATCTCTGCCACCACATAATAATGATGATAATTATCAGTAATAACAATAATCTGTATGTAAAGCTGGTCCAGCAGCTAGGGTTAGTGAATGCTGCTTCTAATACCAGCCTTCCTGGAAGCTGTGTCAGGCCACCAGCATTAGTGTTTTTTGAACCCCAAAGAGAAGAGAGAAGCCTGGGCACCTGGAGTCATGGGTGAGTATGTTTGCTGCTGGGTGGCCACACTCTGGCAACTTGTTAGCAGCTATGAACCCATTTCGCTAGGATGAAGTTCATTATTCAAATTGTTGAAAAAAGTTCAGTACCTTCTGTGATTTCTACTCAGATCAGATTATGAGATTCTCTGACATTCCTTCACTAGTCCTAATAAGCAAAGAGCATCCCTCTCTTGTCCATAAACACTAGACATGATGCAAACCCACCACTGCTTGTCCTCCCAGGTGAGGCAACAATCTCTGTGTGTTGTCAGAAGCTTCATTACATACAGAATACCTGATGCCCTATTGGATCGTATTTTTAATTAACCAGAAGTCTCTCCACTGAGATTAAACACAGTGTTAATTTCTTATTTAATCTCGTCAATACACAGTTATTAATTAGCATACTAATTTGTTTAGTTCTTTAGGAACAGCATGCCATGGAAAACGTTCCAAGTTCTCAAATGCAACTCATTGATCAGCCCAAGACATTTAAGAAAGACTAACTGATAAATACATTAGAGTGCTGACTAATTGGTGAAAATTCAGCACATGCATCCTGTCCTGCCTGCCTTTGTAATAAGATTCTTGAATTAACTGGCAACTTGATTTTTCCTTCTCTTAATTAAGAAAACCAGAAGCCTTTGTAGAGGGTGTCTATTCAATTTTATGGTTATGCTTGAAGTGAAATCTACTTCATCTATCTCATTAGCTGAAAAGTAAGGAAATTAACCCACTCTGCAAACTAGAATTTATCAATGGGGCTGAGAGAGCTGATGTGGAAACCTAAAACAAACTTAATCACTCTCTATGTTTTTTATGTTTGTTGTTTTTTTTTTTTTTTTTTTTAAATGTTCCTTTCTGATTACATAAATTTAAATTGACTTGTACAAATCTGGTAGAGAAGTGCTACATGCATTTCTCCATACAGCACATTGCAGCTTCTGAAATTGTCCAGTGTCATAATATATAGGCTATGTAGAATGCACAGGATAAAATACACAGCGTAAAAATAACTGAACACTCAGACCTCCAAGCAGTGACATTCTCCCTGCTCAGTCCATGGCCATTAAACTCTGTTACTCTCAGAGGAATTCTGCTGATGTATGACTGTTGATCCCCCTAGTCACTACTACTTGTTTCTGTGGTACGATGACAAACAGGATATAACACCTACTAAAACATTTGTGTATGTGCGGATTTCCTGCCCTCTAGCTCTTAGAAAACAAGATAAAGTCCACTGTCTTACTGGCCACTCTGGCATTCAGAGTGCTTGCACGCTGCTGTAAGAACCATTTTTCCAAAAACTACAGCTCAAAGGAAACTAAGCCAAGAAACTCCATGTTACACAAGAGGCCAGTTTTGCTCTCAGAACCACGGTGTGTAATGGTGCAGAGATGCTACGTGTGATACCAGATAGACCCAGGAATAAGTGATGGATCTCTGGAGGCTGTCAGTTATAATAGCATTTGTTAATATTGCAGCTCTGCCAAAAGATTTTCCAGCTGCTGTCTCATGTTGTGATAATAACGGCGCTTAGTCTAGTATACAATATACCTGCCTCCCCTCATTGCCAAAGCTAGAAATAGGTATAGGACTCAGAAAAGTCTGATGACTCCAGCACATGTGAAGCTAAGGAAGACACAGCTGTATTTGGTTTAAGTTGCATGTAGTGATGAGTGACCGGTTTAACCTGCTTTTCATCTGTGATCTTGCATGCATGTTTAATTTACATGAACCATAAAATGTTGAGCTTGTTCATGTGCTCTGTCAGTATTGTATCCTAAATGGTTTTTCTAGATGCCCAGAAAAGAGTATCCACATGTTCTGGTGGATTTAAAAAGGACCAAAACCCTTGACATGAAAGTGATTACACAGAGGTCCTATTCAAATCAGTCCATTAGTTCCTCTGATGCCGCTTTCCCCAAATGGAGCTCTTCCTTCTCTACTCACAAAGACCAAAGGCAGCATGCCTGCTTTGCTCCAGCCCAACAAGGGCTCCTGAGCTGGCCCAACGGAGCAGTGCCAGCACTCAGCATGGAGCCAGAGGCCTCCTGGCTCCTCTGAAATAACAGCAGCTATTCTCATTTCTCACAGTAATCCCACAAATTTGCCATGCCTGTTCTGAAATTATAACTTTTGTCAAAAAAAAAAAAATAAAATCTATTTAGTGCTCTTTGCCCATGGAGAGTTATTTGGGCCATCAGCAGCAATTACTGGTGCTCTGGTAGAAAAGAGGAATAATTACAATTCCTCTTCAGATCAACGATATTTACTTGCCTCTAAATATGTAGCATGCTTTACACCTTTAAACGACCTTAAGTAGCCATTTTCTAGGTAGAGCAGAAAATCAATTTCCATTAGTTCCCAAAGACTCAGAAGGCATGTAGGCAGGAAGATAATTTCCATAAATTCACCTTTTTAGAGTCACTGGGTAACCCAGAATTTATGCAAGTGCAGGTCAATCAAATAATTCAGTATTTATATGCTCCTTTTCAAGCTCTAGAAAACTGTTGTAAAATGCTAAATATAAAATACACATGTTGTAACCAGCAGAAGATTTAGAGATGGAATTATTCTGACAGCCAAAAATAAAAGGCTGTATGCATAAGATCTCAATGTCTAAGTCTGATCGATTTAGCTCACTGTAGATGAGTTATATAAGCTTTGGAAAGACGTAGACTTGATCAATGTGCTTTAGAAATGAATCTGTGTCTAACTTAATCACTTAGGCAAGTGAAGAAATCACATAAATATCCCTATATTTTACTTTATAGGACAATAAACCGATTTCTAATCAAATTCGTAAGTAAATAGCATTATTTGTTTCCAAGAAATATCAATATTAAAATATTTTTCAAAGGAAATCTGAAAACAGAGTTAAAAAATATTAACTATTATCTATTAAACACACACACATTATAGTGATACATGAGTATACAAACATGATGATCAGAGATTCAGAGGGGAATGCAATACCCTCTTTGTGATATCCAGTGATGGAGATCCCTACCACCACACGGGAAAAAATCAGATTCCGAGTCTCAAACAGATGAGAAAGTTGGATACATTTGATATTTTACTCCTTTCAAGTGCTGACAGTAATTTTAAAATGGAGTGCAGGAGCAATACCCATTTCAGGGCAAACACACTGACCCTAATACGGTAGGGGAGAAATAAATATGAACATCTAAACACGCAGATCTCAAAGTGTTTTAAACAGAGGACACTTTCTCGGGTTAGAGACAGGGAAACAGAAGCACAGAAAGGCAAAATATTGTGCCTGACAGGCACAGGGCAAACTCAGGTGTAGATGTCAAGAGTGAAGGCTTTTATCTGAATGCCAGATCTAGTAGTGCAAATCTCCTTTCTTAACCATTGCTCAAATCCCACTGATGTCAGTGGGAGCTCAATGACTGATTCTGACATGGCTTAGAGCTGGGCCAGTCAAACACACTCGTCAGCTTTTCCCTAAACTGTTGTGTCCTGGTTAATTTTGGGGCAGTCTAAACAAAACAGTGAAAGCTGACCCACTGTTGCAGTTTCTCTGGGTGGCCTCAACAATAAAAAAAAAAAAAAAAGCAAGCTAACACCATTCACGGATTATTCCCAGAAGCATGGAAACAAGCTCTGCTCCCAGCAGAGCATCACCCTCACCCAGCAGAGCATACAATTCAGCACAGAACCTTGGCCAAGTCCACACTGATAGTCCCCAAGCTACTAATGCACGAAAAACTGGGCAAAGCAAATTGCTGCAGCCTTGGGGGATTCTCTGCAAAAGCATGTAGTCAAACAAGAAGGGAAGCCACTTACCATACAGGACTGTAATGAGTGACACGGGCATGACCAGGATACCCACCAGCATGTCTGCCACTGCCAAAGACATCAGGAAGAAGTTTGTAGCGTTCTGCAACTTCTTCTCCAAGGACACAGCCATAATTACCAATATGTTCCCCCCAATGGTTAGCAGGATCACAACCAAGATCAAGAGGGCTGGCCAGTTCTTCTCCTTCACGGACATCCGAGAGACTTCGCCCTTCTCAGAGGCATTAAGAGGATCAGATGTAGGTACACTCTGATTCAGAGTCAAATTGCTGCTTAAGGACCAAGCCATCAGACCACCATGCAAACTAAAATCCAGTGTAACAGACACTGTTGTCAAGCTGAGTAGTATTCCAGTGCTACTTAAAGTGCTCATCGTCTGGTACTGTTTTTTCTGTCTCTTAACTGTGCCTCAGAGATGATCCCTCTTCCAAATTGTGGGTCCAAGGCAGATGCTGAACTTCATAAAACCTGAGCGAGAAAATCATTTGATCTTCCATAGTGAAAAAAACCTTACAGAAGTTACCATGGAGCTCTTCTAGTTTCCTTTGGTGTGGTAGAAGAAAACCACTGACCAGCAACTTTGAGGGAAAGGAGACTTTGCAATCTCCAGCTGGTCTCCAGGTGCACCATTCTGAAAAGGAAAGAAAAAGTATATCCTTCACTGAAATCACAGTACTCACAACACTTTCTCTACCCCCATGCAAAAGGCGTTCCTATTTTCTTCCTTCCTGCTGGCCAGGATGTTCTCCAGACTGCAAGTAATTTATCTTATGGGTACAGACTATGCCTACAATTATGGGGAAGAGAATGAGAGAATCACATCAGTGATATGGCTGGTTAAAAGCTGATTATCGCTAATTAAATGTTTTGAGAAACCTGCAAAAACAAGTCTGAAGAGCAAAATATGTTGCAGTTGATAGCCACTTCACAGATACTCTGCTGCTGTGTAAAACAGTAATTGCATGAAATTCCAGCCAATCCAGATAGCAGAGCCAAAGCGCAGTGTAAACCACCACCTTAAATGCAAGTGTTTGGATATATTTTGCATATTCCAAGATAAAGTGCAGGTGTTGTAAAAACCCTCACATATTAATGATTAACTCTCCTATAATAACGAAGGCTATAGTTTGTTTTTTAATTGGGAAATAAATGGTGGATAAAACACAATATATATCAGGTAACATTATATGATGTTATAATACCAATCTCTCCAAACATATAACAAAGAGTTTAAAAGAAACGACAAACTTTCCTACAAGTTATTTCTGCTCTTCTTCATCTATTTTTGTGTTGCTGTGCTTCTAGTTGATCACCAGCACACAGTTTGGCCAGAAAGCCCACTCCCACAAGCCTGCTGCCCAGGACTGCCCAGCATGTGCAAGTATCAGGACCCTCAACACACAGAGTCAGTAGGATAGATTTCCTCAGAATATCTCACACGATTGATGTTTCTTCACAAATTAGTTGACAACAAGGGCAGGTCAGATTACATCCCCTAATTGCCCATGTAATACAGGCCAGAAAGCATCATGCTGCTGCCTCTGAAGGAGTCCATTAGCCTCATGCATTGACCTAATTCAGCAAATTAAACATACTGTTAACTTCAGGCACATGGTTACACCCACTGTGGTTAACAGCATGTATTCCAAATCCTGGCTAAATCACATCCTCAAGAACTCAGTCATTTTGACTGCAAATCCTAGTAACTGATGAAAACAGCAGCTTTGCTTTGCATTTCTGTTGCATCCAAGGCAGGATCCTAACAACCATGTACAGTATCGGACTAAAAGCACAGAAGGAAAGCAGTTAGTACAACAACAAAAAACTCCCACACACTATATGGAAGTCAGTAAGTATACATGCAATTTATTTTGAGCATATCCTCAATTTTTGTGTAGTACACAGGAAGAGAGCTGCTCTATCACTTTTAAATAATTACTCAATAAAAACCAGATTTTAGCCCTGGAATTGACTGTGGCACATATGACACTGAAATTTGTTATGCAGGGATAAAAAGGTAAATGCAATTCATGGGATTACATTAGATTTTATGTAAAATAAGAAGCATTCAGAGACCTATAATAAAATGTTTAACATTCATGGAGGCTTTGGAAACTTACTAATGGGCTTTGTGCACAAAAACATTTCTTAAATTAGCAGTGCATACAATGAACCCAGATTTGCTTCTGCACTATAGTTAATTACTCCCAAAGGGTCTCTAAACCTCACATTTAGGAAGAAATTTTGCAGTATGTGCACAGAAAATAATTTTGCAGCTGTACATGCAGATGAACTAGCAAGTAGTCACTGGACCATTTATGTTACCAACATAGCTGCTCTAAAAAAGTCCCTAGAAAATTTTAAAATACTTTAGAGTATTTTTTTAAAAAAAACCCACAGCTTTTGTTTTAAAGTGGTGAACAAAACTGAGTATTTTTCCAAATCATCTTTCTGCAGTGAAGGAGATGCTAGACAATTTTGTGGCTTTGCTGTGCAGTACATCCCCACTAAATCTAGCAGGAATTTCTGGGTCTCCAGAAACTCTCCCTCTCTTTGGCTCCATGATTCTTGAGCACCTCTGATCATGTCACAGCAATACTTTGCTTGCTCTGAACAAGCAGTTTTTCAAACACACACAGAGACAGACTGAGCAAAAAGCTTTCGAACACAAGATATATTCCGCAAATCTGGTACATACTAACTTCTCAGCAAGAAAATTACATTTTCTAAGAGTCTTACAGTTTTTCTCAATAATCCCACCACCTCCCCCCATAGTTAGAATCTCCAAATTCCTTCCTTACTACTAGAAGGAATTATAGTTTCTTTTAAGACTTGGCCCATTCAGCTATTACTCAAAGTGATGCATGAAGAGAGCCATTACTATTTTTGTACCAGTACAGAACTAAGAAAAGCAAAGGAAATCACAAAGACATCTAAAAAGGTATTTTCCAGGTGGACTTACCAGAATGCAATACCTGAAATAACTGAGTACATATGTAGGAGATATGTGTAGGAAAAAAAAAAGTGATGACACTGGCAGGAGCTCTGCCTAACCCTGTAGCCCCCAAATTCCTGTTTTGTATGGATCACCAATGTTGACGTTGCTCCATATGTCACCTTGTCTCTAATGGTGGCTAGAAAAAAGTTGTCAGCCATTATTCTTGCTGCCACCAACAGCTGCCCCTGGTTGTAACCAAGTCCCCACACCTGGGAAATGGAGGAAGGAAATGCCACACTCTCAGACTAGAATAGCATCATCACTGATTTTCACATTCCTATATTCAGCCATCAGCACACTGGCATAAATAGGGATGGACCTTCACCTCTTACCTTGGCATAAAAAGAACAAAATATTACACAGAAGAGACACCTATTAGGTCTGAGCCAATGCTGAGCCAAGGCTCCACTCTACTACATTTCTGTGAAAAATTCTATACTAGAAGCCTTGTTAAGTTTCATAGACCCCCCTTTTTTTTTTACATTGCTTTTATTTGTTGTTTCATTTTGAAAAATAATACATGAGAATTTGACTACAGCAATGCTCAAAAGTGGGCTTCACCTTCAGAATTAACCGTCCTATTGCTTTGTCGACACTTTTATTTTATTTTACATGGATTCTGGCTTGAAGTTATCAGCATTCTTTTTCACTGCATGCCTCAGTATCCACAAGGTAAAACTTCATTCCTTCAGCTACAGTCTCCTACAGTAGCACTCAGCTACAGTGCTCATCACTGTACCAGAAAAAAGATTTACATTTTATTCATGAATTCAGCATATATTCAAGAAATATCTCATACTTTTAAATTAAAACCTGTACCTACCACAATTTTTTTCCAATAGCTAACTTCAAAGCACACATGCTGAATTTAGTAGTCAATCGTCAATTCCAATTCAATCTACTACTGACAGTCCTTAAAATTATAATTTAAACATTCACCAAAGCAAAGTTCTTGTCTATGTCACCCTTACTTTTTTATAGAGATAGGTAATGAGTTCTTTCGGCACATTTTATTTTCCTTGTCTTTAAGTTTAGAGTAAACTGAAGGTAGAAAAAGATTTTTGTTTCTTTTTATCAAGAATATGGGAATTATTTAGAGCAAGAGTTTGGTATGCTGAAGTTTTCAGATATTCCAGAAGGTTAAGTTGAAGGAAAACAAAAGCTACTGTGGTTCATAAGTCTGTACAGGTGGAGCACTGGGAGGTTAAGATGCCTTTGGGAGTACTTACCATGATAACTCATGATAAAAGCAAAAAAAAAACCCCAAACAAAACCGACCTACCTTTCTTGGAATAAACACAATTATTCTTTCATTTGAATTAAATGCATTCGTCTTTAGTTGTTCTACCCTTCAAAGCTCAGAACATTTTTTCCTGGAGAAAGTCAACCATCTGCTGAGAACTCAAGACGTTCCCCAGCCTCCAGCTAGGATCCTGCTCTCCTGGCCAGACTGCAGATCTCCTGTGCTCTTGTAAATTATTTAATAACTCTCTAGGACTCATAGCCTGAATGTTAACAATATGCATTTGAAATAGGGTAAGAAATCAAAGATTGTCAATTTAGCCCCAAAAAAGAACCTGGGTTTCAGGAAAACTGGGGAGGAGAGCAATACATTAATTCATGTGAAGTCTTGCTGTAAAAACACAAGAGTACTTCATGATCAAAAGCAGTAACTCTCAGCAATTCCCTCTTTTTGAGAAAAACAAGACTTGTTCAATGGCTTGCCAAAGACAAAATGGCCAAAAGAGACTTTTTTTCCTCCTAAAATATTGTCAGTATTTAATTCTTGGAATTCTCTGCATTCACATTTCATTCATAAGCTGATGAAAGCCAACAAGTTCTTAAAGATCAAACATATTTTTAAATTAAAAGTTTTTCCTTTGGGATTCGGTTTGATGGTAGACCTCCAGATGGGTAAAAATCTGATTTTGAATAAACTGAACTGGAAGCACTGCAATTTTTGACAGGAAAAGAGTTGCAGATAGTTCACAACTATCTGAGCCAGTTTGTCAGCTGACATAAATTGTTATAACACCATGAAATCCTTTACAAAATGTCAAATAATTTTAAATTATATAGTAGGATTACACAGGTGAGGCTCAAGAAGGCAGATTTAAGGATTCATTAATCATTCTAAACTCAGTATTTCCTGCTATTTACATCTTTACTAATTAGTTTTATTAATGCATTGCCAGGTTAATTTTATTTTTTCTCTAAAACAGAAGGTTGTATTAAAATACATCTTTTCATAATGCCCTTACAAGGGTCTCTTTTGCTTTAGTGACTGACAAGCAGCAACTGTCATAGTGATAGTTCTAATGAAATAGTGTATAAAACAGGGGAAAAAAAAAAAACAAACACAAAAAAAAATCCAACCAACCAACCAACCAAAAAAACCCACCCAAACAGATAAAAGAAATCACAGTCAGGGTTGTGAGACAAGGGAAGCGGGTCACAGAGAGACTGCAGGATTTCCATGCTGGGAGATGCTCAAAACACATCTAGGGATTACCCTCAGACAGCTGACCTAACTTTGAAGTTAGTCCTTTCTTAAGCATGGGGATGGACTAGAGACATTCAAGAGGTCCCTTCCAGCTTAAATTGTTCTATGATTGGATCAGGAACGTGCTTCTGAACAAAGCTGTCCAACCTGCGGGTGTTTTTGAGTTCCCATCCCAGAAACACATGCTATGCGTGTCCCTGCTATCGAACTCGGGATAAGACCAGCACATCCTGTCTTCTCTTGTTTCCCTAAGGCCAGAAGTAAAACTGCATGCCCAGGTGGGAAAGCACAACTGTGAGCACCCCAGCCTGCATGAACTGGGGACCAAGACCCCGCAGCTGCACCAACACGTGCCCCTGTTACACCATGGAGATGCACACTGTGATGCCCACTCCTTACCTATGGCCACCTGTTGAGGTCACAGGCATCTGAGAAACCTACAGTTCAAGTATATTCTGAAAAGTGGAAGTTGTAGAAAGACCCAATTCATTTTACTAACTTGGTAACATCAGAAAAATTTCCTGTTTTTTGAAAGCAATACATGCACTATCAACATAGAGGCACATTTTCACAATCGTTACAGTGGGAAAGGAAAAATCAAAACCTAATGATTATCCTGCAGATATACTTCAAAAGTAAGTAAAGATGTTGCCCAGAGAAGTGCTTAAGACTAATTTGGTGTATTTAAATACTTTCCAGAGCCACTCTTGAGCTGAGGATCACATTACTAGCACTTTGGTGAGGGACTTTCTTTCCAAGGAAGTATTCAATACTCCCTCTTCAGTTTTGCAAGTAATTCTGGAAATTTTCCCAGCAGATATTGGAGATAAATCAGTGTAAAAAAACCCATTCAATAAGATTTTAGGGAAACCTCACCAAACACAGCTTTTTATCACTTTTTTAGTTCCAATACTGAAAATAAGTAATTACTTGCAAATTAAAAAAAAGAATATTTCATTTTTTCACAGCAAGAGGATAGTGGATTTTCTTAGACACAAGCTGAAGTAATGATATTTTGTAGGGTCATAATAATGGATCATTACTATTCTGTCCAAAACCAAATAGCATTAATCACCCTTTCTGTATCTTCCCTCATACAAAGTCAGAAAGTAATTAATTTATTTTCCAAACATTTTAAGGCAATACAAGCATACAGAAGAGATCTTAATCTAGCCTCTGGCAGTAAGACTAGCATCCTTATTTTTCATTTGCCCATTGTGGAAAAGTACCTGGGAACCTCACAAGAAGAGGTAGATACTCTGCCATTCCCTGCACTGTAAGCTTGCTCTCTCTTGGCTCAGACATGCAGCAATACAAAAAATAAATCTGTGTCTCATCACACATCACATACTGTCCTAAATTCTTGGAAGGATTACATCATAGTCGTTCATAAATTCTATATGTAGATATAATTCTAAATGGGCTTTTTCTTTTTTTTTTTTTTAAAAAAAATAAGCACATCCCCAGTTGTTGAAATTCACCTTTGTATAAAGACCAGCTGAGCATCCCCTCACCTCCTTGGCAGGTAAATTTTGAGATCCTTATTATTATTGTGTTGGATATATAACTGCCACTGTGCATAGACTTAATAGTGAATTAAAATTTGGATTTTGCTTCATCCTTGTTAATAATTAACTGAAAGCATTCAATACCAGCATTAAAAAGTCACCACATGCTATAGGCATCATGTGTATTTGCTCCCTGGCAGGCTGAGGTTTGAGAGTCTGCATAATACCCTAAGGAAGCTCTTGTGGCTGTAAAGATCCCTCTTCTGGCACCACTGGGGTGATATTCCCTTACTCCCTTTTTAATTCAGCCATAGGACATTGTAAACATGTCTTGGTTTGAGCTAGAGCAGAACTAATTCTGTTCAGTGGTTTTACTTTTTAGCTAAATCTCTTCCAAGTTTCTGAAGTTAACGGCACATTTTTGCAGACAGTGTCTGCTTCTAGAAGTGATAACTTTTGATGTTTATTAGTTACTTCTAAAGACTGGTGTGCAGGAAGGCTCTTGCTTATACTTGCTCCTATGGAGACCAATGTCACTACTAAATATTGCATACTACACTGGGATGCCATAAAGTAGGAGGTCACACCTGCAGGGAGACAGGTGACCATAAACTGACCGACAAGGTATTCTGTTCTGCATACGTTATATTCAGTATAAAGCTGAAAGATCACAAGGGTTAAGCTCTCTTCTTCAATGGCCAGCATCCAAGGAGGATTCCATCCATTTTTCTGCCTTTGATCCCAATATGTTCATTCCTGAATCCAGTTCTGGAATCCAGCTCCTGAATCCAGTTCCTATCTGCTGCTGAGTCCAGTCTGGGAGCTCCCCAGTGCCTGCTCCACAGCATCAGTGGTGACAGTGACATGATTACCACTGGGGGCTGTGTTAGGTTCATTTTTTAAAATATATATATATATAGTATATACACGCACACCACACACATATATTATATATACACTATACATGTACATATACACTATATATTTACACATGTGTGTATAGATATCTATTTTTTAAATTTTTATTGTTTTATTAAAGCAGTTTTAGTTTTCTTTTCC